>NC_044559.1:65920478-65951682 GCF_007565055.1 Rhinopithecus roxellana | reverse complement strand
AGGTGTCCTGGGCTCCATCCCTGGCCCAGCGCGTGCGGGGCAGCCTCTGCGGTGGGACAGGACTGTGGGGGCCCCGGAGGGCGGGGTGGGAACGCCCAGCTCATCAGACTGGCTGATTCCCTGGGAGACGGGTTTCGTGTGGAAAAATCCTGGGAGACAAGTTTGTGCGGCACAGAGCGGGCCTGGAGGTATGTGCCTGGCATGGACTGGGCCCCGCCCTGCATCCAGGTCCACCCCAGGCCCACCTGGGGCCCTGCAGAGGCCAGGCGGGGCCGCGTGACAGGGGAAGCCAGCCTGGAGGGCCTCTGCAGCCCGGTCAGGCCGAAGGGCTCAGTGGAGGGCTCCGTGCGGCTGGAGCTGTGATGGGAACGCCGGTGCCCGGTGGCCTGCAGGGCCCTCAGGGCCAGCTCTGCCGACCTTCCCTCCTCCCCTTGGCAGAGAGGGCTGCGGGTGTCCCCCCAGAGCTGCGGCGCCTCCCTGAGGATGCGTGGTCCCCGCCAGGCACAGTTTTGGCAAAGCCAGGAATCTGGGGTGCACCTTCCCTCACTGCAGCCAGGCCAGAGGGTTGGCGATGCCTGCTAGACCACCACTGCAGCTTCCAGCCCCAGGCTCGGAGGAGTCTTATCTGACCCCTGTGACCAGCCCCGAGTGTCTCACTCTCCCTGGAACCAGTTCCTGGCACAGGAGCACTGGACGAGGGCTTGGCGGTGGGCTTCCTGGAGGAGGTGGTGGGCTTCCTGGAGGAGGCGGTTGTCTGTGGGGCCTGGAATCTACATGTAGCCTCAGGTCGCTCTGGGTGCACAATCGGGTTGAGAACCCGGAACATGAGGGCCTCCAAGGGTGAGTGAGCACTGCTCTTAGATGGATCCCAGGTGGCAGGTGGCCTGTCAATCACCTCCCAAGAGGAGGTGGGAGAGGGCGCAGGAGGGCTTCGGGGTGCAGTGGGCTTAGCGTGGGGGGCATGGGAGGCACTCACAGAGAAGGTGGGCTGGGCCCAGGTCGGGGGCGGAGCTGCCAGTGCATGCCTGGAGTTGTGGGAGGGCACAGGCACAAACCTACAGGGCAGAGCCTGCCTGGATGGGGTGGGAGTCTTAAGGAGCAGAAGGGGGAGGGTCTGGGGAGAAAGGTGTGAGGACATTGGAAGCAAAATAATAGTCAAAACCGAATTCAGGAGTGTGCTGGTGCACAGAGAGGCTTGGGAGGCTGCCTCAGGTCCCACCGCCTGCAGCGGTGGGGTGGGGAGTGCATTAGGGGGGCCCCTTGGTGGTTGATGGACCCAGTGTGGGGGCACAGCTCACCCAGAGGCAAGCGTCCTGGCGCTTCCTGTTGGCGCCCACGCTTGCAAACCTTCCGACCTGGGCTCCAGCCAAGTCCAGCCCAGGGCCCAGCCCCTCCACGGAGCCTACCCTGCTGCCTATGGGCACCACCCCTCACCCTACGGAGTGTGGCCCCTGCCCCTGCCCCGGGCCTGTGGGTGGGCAGCTCTGAGGTCTCTGGCCTTGGTCCTTGGCATGGAAGGTAGCTGAGGGGTACAGCCCCAGTAGGCTCTTGGGGGACACCTTTCATCTGCACACACCCCATCCGCTGCCGCCCTGTTGGTCAGTCTGTCCATCCGTCCATCCACTCATTCATCGGATGAGTCCCGGGCTCTTCCTTTGCCCCGGCACCGCTCTGGGAAAGGGCGCATATGTCCGAGACGGGTGGGGCATCTCCCGGGGGCTCTCCTGGAGTCTGGCCTCAGGAGAGTGTAGGGACCCATTAAATTAGTCCCAAGTGTCCCTCACCAAATTGCAGCTACTAACAGGTGGCGGCAGCTTCTCTGCTGCTTTTCTGTTATAAACAGGTGGAGCTGTGGGGCCAGGTCCTCCTCAAACAAGGGGAGGAAGGAAGTCCCAGGAACTGGGGGCCTGGCCTAAGAAGGTGCCTTTTGAAAAGAAAAAACGTTAAACCCTCCATAGAAAAGCTCCCCGTATTCACAAGACTATGTTGATACCTGACATGGTGGAGGAAGGAGGCCTGAGATGCCACTCACAGTTGTGCCAAGAGATGGGGAGGGGGGCCCAGATTGGAGAGGAGAACTGAAAGGCCTGCTCTGGAGTCCGGGAGGTGGTCCATCCTCCTCCAAAATCCCTGGGGCTCCTGAATCCCCCAGAATCCCTGGGGCTCCTGAATGACAGCAGTGGTCTGGACGACTGGAGCTGGGGAGAGGAGCCTGGGAACCCATCAGTCCTGCTGTACCATTTGGGAGACCGGCCCTAGGTCTGGCAACCCACGTCTCCAGGGACAGTCTGTCCTCCAGTGGTCCCCAAGGCAAACTGGACAGGGCCAAGGTGGCCTCCCTGCACTGTCTGGAAACCCTCCTGAAGGGCCCTCCTCCCTGCACGATCTGGAAATGCTCCTGAAGGGCCCTGGCCCAACACATTTGCAGCCGTCACAGGTGTATCCAGGGATTCTGGGGTCCATGAGCCCACAGGGTGGCTATTAGAGCCTCTGTCTTCCCTTTCTTTCCTGGACTTCCTCCCAGTCCCCACTGCAAAAAACCGAGGTTGCCCCTCCCAGGATGCCCCCAAAGTACCATCTGGTCCCATAACCCATTCCCGCTGTTGCTTCCCTATTATATGTCCCCTGACATCAGGGGCTGCCTGTGCAATAAACTCATCCCCTTATCCCCTAGGACCAGCTGTTCATTGACTGAATCAGGAGACAGAGAGGCACCCTTCACCAAGGCCGCTGCCATCCCCCGGGAAGGCAGTGGGGCCAATCCCTACTCTACCACGGACAGCCCGGTGCAGTCGAGAGGCCCAGTCCCATTCCCTCACAAGCCCTCCAGCCCAGTGCAATTGAGAGGCCCAGCCCCAGTCCCTCACAAGCCCTCCAGTATCACATCTGAAAGTGTTTCATCCTCCATTTTTCCATTTTATCAGTGGAGTCTCATTTAGGGTCCTCCAATGGTACTGCTATTTTTCCAATTGGATAAAGCGTTTCCTCTTCCCTGGCACTATGTAAGATATACAGCTCATCCCCCAAATGCTCTGCCAGTTACGGGGTGGTCTGCTTTTCAGAAGTGGTCAGGGTTTGATTCAGAAGTAACATGACATCCTTCCAGGAGAGCTCAAATACTTGGGTTAAGTTCTGGAAAGACTCTATTTATCTGTCAGGGCCATCTAAAAACTTGCCAAGATCTCCCTTAATTTGACTGGGAACTGCCTAAAGTGAGGATTTCTAGCTGGGGAAAGATCGAGAGAGAACCTGGATAGGGAGGAGTGGAGGGTTTGATTCCTCCACTGGAGGTGCCTCTGGGGTTTGCTTCTCTGTTTCCCTGGGATTGCCTCTTGCAGCCTCTCCTGAGACAGCCACTAGGAGGGCTGGATCAATCCTACAACAGAGGTAAAGGTCCAAGTTACCCTGCAAGCAAAGAAAGCCTGCACACACAAGGCCTCAGACCACTGGCCCTCACATTTACAGAAAAGCTTCCTCCCAAGACCATGCTTCTCTTCTGGGTCTCACGTTTACAGAAAAGCTTCCTTCCTGAGACCATGCTTCTCTTCTGGGTCTCAAGGTGTTTGGCACCAAGTTGGCGACCAAGGAAATGACAAGAACATTTTTGCCACAAATTTATATACAGATACCGAGGCACACTTGGCTTCATCTGTGCTATTCTTAACCTTCCACTTTATAGTTTTGATGACTTAGCCAAATGCTCATTCTACCCAGTAATATTTCTGGTTTGCAACAACATCCTTAACATTTAACATCGTACATAAAGAAGAGATAGGAACCATGACAGTCACAAAAAAGAAAGAAAGAAAAGAACGATAGGAAAGAGTGGAGGTCCTCGTGCCAACACCTTCATGGGAGGCTTGGGACTGGAGTCAGTCCAGGGGCCTTTGGATAACACCAAGGGGTAACCTCAGCCAGATACCCCCAGTTGCTCTAGGACCTCCTTCTGGTCCCACGTGACAGCTAGATTTCCATGAAGGAAAACTGGGTTGGAACACAGCCAACATTCCCAACACCTGAGGGTGATGGGAGCTTAACAGTGTCCTCCCCAGCAAGCCTGGCCCCCATGTGTTGAGTCTGGCACTTGGAGACTAGTCGTCACTTTTAACTGATTGACAGAGGCCTGGTATTTTTCTTTCATTTTAGCTGTTGTGGAGTTTAGGAACCACAAAGAAAGGACAGAAAGAGAAGATCCACTTTTGCTCACCCTTCCACAGATCCCAGACGAGCCCCCAAAATGCTATGGGACATTTGGGGTGTTGCTTTCTGACCAGAAACCTCTGTGGCTGGGAGCACCTTTGCCCAAGTTCTTGTCCTGTGTCCAGGAAGAATGAGGTACATAGACAAGTGGAGGGTGAGCAAGACCAAAAAGGAGCTTTATTGAGTATTAGAACATCTCAGAGGCTCTCAGCAGAGGGGAGAGGCTGGGAGTAAGTGGCTCCTCTCTGCGGGCAGGTCAGTCCCAACGAGTGTTCAGCTCTCAGCAGAGAGGTAGCTCCTCTCTGCAGTTGGTCAACCCAATGCTTGCAGCTCTCAGCAGAGAGGGAGGCCCTAGAGAGGGTAGCTCCTTTCTGCAGCTGGTCATCCTGTTCATCCCTCTGTCCTCTTCTCCACTCTGGCTGAACCTGGGGCTTTTATGGGCCTCAGAGGGGAGGAAATTCATGCCTACTGGTTCATGGGCAGCCATGGGTGGGCCCGGAAAAGGCACCACAAGTCCCCATTCTGGTCCTCGGGAGAGTCAGCCTGGCCCCAGCCTTCAGGCCCACCCTGGCTTGAAGGTGGAGCCTCACCAGGGACTTGTCTCTTGCCTCCCAGGAGCCTGTCTGCCTCCCACTGCTGCCCATGGTGCCCCGGCCGCTGTGCCAAGGGGTGCCCACAGGCCAGCACTGAGCTGCCCCCAGCCCCATCTTGGCCTCCCTCCCACACTCATTGGTGCCCAAAGTCTGGAGGGGCTGAGATGGCGGGGGGACTGGTGTGTCAGCACTGCTCTGAGGGTGCACACCTGGCTGGGCTGCACCAGCACCCAGGCTTGGTCCCAACCCCACTCCAAGATCCGAGTGGGTGCCAGGAGCAGGAACACCCCCAAGTCTGTGGTGTTAGTGGGTCTTCCCTGGTCCCCAAGACCAGCAGGAGGCCTGGGCCCACAGCTGCAACCTGGCTGGCTGTGGCTGCACCTGCAGTGCTCCCACCCTGCACAAATAAACCCAATGCTTCCAGGGCTGGTTCCATGAATCCTGGCTGTGCCTTCAGCCGGGTGCTCATGGGCTCCCAGGACACGGCAGGAAGCGAGGTTGAGGCGGCTGTGGGGGCTCCAGGCCTGGGAGTGGGTCTTGCCCAGCCATGCGAGGGTGGAGATGGCACAGTAGGCAGCCTTGGGGAACATGGGGCACAGGGGACCTACTGCTGCCACTGGTGCTCCTGCAGCCATCCTGCTGCACTGTCCATCTCCTTGCAGCCTAGGGTGAAGGCTTTAGGCCCTCACAGTACCCGGGCCGGCATCCGGGGCACAGGGAGGCGATGTCACTGCGAGTTCTCCCTGAAGTTCCGACACTCAGGGGCAGCCTGGGGCACCCCCCTCACCCGACTCGCAACCATGCCAGGGGGACGCCTCTGGAGCGGATTGTGGGCCCTGGCTCCAGCTACTGGGAGCACCAGACTCCGCAGTGGGGGCAGGAGCAGGTACTTCCGAGCCTACAGTGAGTTGTGGGGGGGCTTCTTGGGCCCCAAAGAGCACAGGAATGTTGAGGTGCACGCAAATGAACCCAGTGCCTGGGAGGGCCGGGGCTCCTCCCTGCCCCATGGAATGGGAGGCCCAGCCATGCCTCCCCGCTGCGGCCAGCATCTTGGCAGCGGCCATTCTAGATGGGCCACTGCTGCCATCATTCCTGCCTCAGCCTTTCAAAGTGCTGAGATTACAGGTTTGAGCCACTATGCCCGGCTTATCATTGATTTTTAAGAAATTTCTTCAAAGGCCGCCGCTGAACTCTGCCCTCCCCTGCCTGTGTCCTCGGCCACCCTCACCTTCTCAGACCTGGTCTTTCTGAGCACCCTGCTCAGAAATGCAGTCACACGCACATGGGCTGTTGCCTTCCCGGGCTTTCTTTCCCTCCGCTGCCCTTGCTGCCAGCCGGTGTGCCAGATGTTTTGCTGATGGTGTTGTCGTGCCCCGCCCCCGTGTTAGAATGTAAGATCTTGGGGGCAGTGGTTTTTGTCTGTTCCGTTCCCTGCCTTTTCCTCAGTGCGTGACGTGTAGTGAGTGTGCAATGAATCATTGCCAAATGGATTAAACAATGGTGTGAATCGTCCAGATTACAAGGAATTTTGACTTGTTTTCCAACGTTAATTCTCTTTCTGATGTGCGGGCTTCTCCCGCCTGTGGTTTACGCTTCTTCTCTCCTTTTCTCATTTTCTTGGGGTAGCATGGATCATTAAATCCAAGGCTAGTTCTTCTCTTGCTGCGAAATATCTGTGAGTGGGGACAATTCCATCTGAACTAGATACACAGGGATCAGTGGGCAGGACAGCTGGTCATCGCATGGCTTCCGGGTGTGTGTGACCAGCCATGTCCCCTGCCTGCGGGCACTTCTCCCCTGTGGACCAGCGGGGCCTGTGAAACCCACACCAGGTGACTGGATGCCGCTCTGGTCAATGGCTGGTCCACCTGGTTCCTCCTTCGGCTCCACCTCCCAGCTGCCCTGTGTGCATGGTGAGCGGTGACCTCAGGACACATCTTCAGAGGACAATTCTGGCTGCTGGGCGTATGAGCCATTCCACCCAGTGTGAACGAGGCGGTCGAAAGAAGAGTGCCCGCTCAAGATGTGCCTGTCCTAGTCCCAGAACCTGTGACTGTTACCTTCATGGCAAAGGGCTTTGCAGATGTGACCTAGTGAGGGATGTGATGGTTACTGTGGGTTTGCTGGGAGGGCCCAGTGTAGTCACAGGGAGCCTTATAAGAGAAGGCAGCAGGGTCAGAGTCACAGGAGGAGATGAGAGAGAGTGAGAGAGAGGAAGAGGCCGAGCTGCTGAAATCCAGGTGGCCTGGAGAAGCTGGAGAAGGCATGGACACAGACTCACACCTAAGTCTCCAGAAGGAACCAGCCCTGCTGACACCTTAATTTTGGCCTTTTTTTTTTTTTTTTTTTTTTTTTTTTTTTTTTTTTTTTCCCGAGACAGGGCCTTGCCCTGTTACCCAGACTGGAGTGCAGTGGTGCAATCACAGCTCATCACAGCCCTGACCTCCCAGGCTCAGGTGATCCTCCTGCCTCAACTTTCCAAGTACCTGGGACTACAGGTACACACCACTGTGTCTGGGGATCCGGCCGCTTCGGCCTCCCAAAGTGCTGGGATTACAGGCGTGAGCCACTGTGCCAGGCTTAATTTAGGACTTTTATCTCCAGAACTGTAAGATTATAAATTTTTAAGGCCACTACACTTGTGCCATTCGCTACAGCAGCCATAAGGAACTTACACAGTCACTCGGTGCCTGGCAGAGTACAGCCTTCCTCCTGTGACCCAGCCCAGGCCAGGACCGAGCTGGACCCACGGGCAGAGAGGAGACAAGGCAGGAGTGGGCTTCGACCAGCCTCTGAGTCAGTCCTTCTCTGGTGCCCTGCTGACCCTGACCTTGGAGGTACCAAAGTCATACAGGCCCCCTGATTATGGCTTCACTGGCTTGAGTTGGGTTTTTGTTTCTGGCAACCCCAAGTTTTGCCTGATCACCCCCCAGCCCCAGCACAAGACATGCCCCACCTGGGTGCAGACAGCTCCTCCACCCTAGAGGAGGCTGGGGTGGGACTGACACCCGATTCTGTTTGCAGAATGGGGGCACTGTGGCACGGGTGACTGCTCATTCCTCGCCCCAGTGTGGGAGGGCCCTGTGCTATCTATGTCTGTTATCAGCGGGCACAGACCCCATAGACACAGGGCGGGAGAAAGAAAGTCGGAAGCCCCCTCCCCACAGGGCTGGGCACCGAACCTCACAAGTAGGAAGGGGGAAGTGGGTCTTGGGGGTGGGAGAAGCTGGGGTCTGGAAGGGCTGCAGCTGGAAGTCAAGAGGTCGTGCTCAGGGTCCCCCAGTGGTGAGGACTCCACCTCTCAAGAGAACAGGCACAGAGAACAAGTCAGAACTAAAAAAAATATTTCATTTCATTCTGAATAAAAAACAGAACAGACAGAACTCTTGAAATCCTGAAAACAATGTCATCGCTACAGCAAAATTTCACAGAAATCATCGCAGAGTGGGGACCAAGGCCAGGCCCTGACCCGCTGTGAAGGCTGCCTCTCCAGGGAGGGGCACGACGCCGGGGCCCAGTGGGCCTGAGAGGGACAGGCACAGGTGGTGGCTGTGCCCCTCTGACCAGCCCTGCCGGGTCCCTCGGGACCAAGCTCAAAGCCCAGCCCCCAGCAGCTGCCTCTGGACTCCCACCGGGGCTGGGAGGGGCTGCGTCCTCAGGACGCCCCCATGTGAGAGCCCTTCCTGCTGCGGACGCTCCACATGCCCCTCTTGGAGTGGTAGTGGTGGTAGAAGTTCCGCAGCCGGAGTCGCTCCACCTCCAGCCCTGCCTGCAGGACCCTGGGGGCAGAGAGAGGAGACGTGATCAGGACTCGGGGCGGGGGAAAGAGAGAGAGGTGGTCAGGACCCGGGGCAGGGGGCAGAGAGGAGGTTGGGACCCCGGGGCCAGGGGCAGAGAGAGAGGAGGTCGGGACCCCGGGGCTGGGGGCAGAGAGGTGATCAGGACCTGGGACCGGAGGCAGAGAGAGAGGAGGTCGGGACCCCGGGGCCGGGGGCAGAGACAGGTGATCAGGACCCTGGTCCAGGGACTGGGGGTGTCAGGGCTGCCTCGCGCCTCCAGGGCCCTAGTGGGAGGTTGGGGACTCAGGGCCACCCAAGGCCTACAGGATCAGGGGGCAGAACTGGTTCAGGGATGTCCCTGAGCTTGCAGGACCCTGGGGGTGGGACAGGATCTCAGGAGTGATGTGGGTGGAGGGGGTCTCTCTGGGCCTACAGGATACTGGGAAGATGGGGAAGGGTAGAGTTCTCTCAGCATGTGGGCGCCATTTTCCTCATCTGAGGAGGAGGACGCAGGGGTCAGGGGAGTGGGAGGTGGTCACCTGTCCAGGAGCTCCCAGTCTTCACCCCCCCACTGGTCTCGGAACTCTTCCGTGTTCATGCCTCCGACCCGGTCAAAGTCCGACTTGTAGATCCCAAAAAGGCCAAAGCCGTTCACCTCCCAGTAACCTGGGGCGGGAGTGAGGAGTGTTGCCCTTCAGACCAGGTCTTGCAAGGCCTCCCCTGCAAAGGGCCGCTAGGAGACCTTGGGAGGGCCTCAGGGGCAGAGTCCCATCACCATGGGGCTTCTGGCGGTGCCCGGTAATGACCCTGGAGCTGCGGTGCATAAACGCAGGATACTGCAGGAGGTCCCCGGGGCCCCGCATGGCCCTGGGTGTGCTGGTGCCAGGAGACTGGGGCTCTGAGCTCTACGGGGAGCACTGATGGACTCCCAGGCCTCCCCTGGGGATTGAGAGGCCCCGGGTTCCTGGACATTACCGTGGTGGTTAGTGGGAACCTTGCCATCACAGGGTGGGGCGCTTGGGGCCTCACCGTGGGGGTCCCGGGGCGAGCTCCCGCAGCTCAGACGCATGACCACGGGCGCGAAGGCCAGCCTGCCCTCCACGCAGTGCTTGCGGATGCCGTCCAGGATGTTGGGTGGGAAGTGGATGTGCAGGTCGCAGAGGAACACGATGCTGCTGGCGTCCTGGGGGATGCGGGAGGTCTGAGCCCCGCCCTCCGCTCCTCCCCGGATACGCCCCGTTTTGCTCCCCGACCCCCATCTGGCCCTCGGACCTCCACCGCGTCCACTCCCGCCTGCAGCCCGGCGGAGCGCTCGAAGTTCCCGGTTCGTCTCAGGTACTGGTACCTGGGGAGGAGGAGTCACAGGCACGATCTCTGGGGGTGGGGTCAGGAAAACCCACCTCCCGGGGAGGAAAGGTGCGCTGGGTCCGCCCAAGTGGAAGTAGGGGCCGTTACCGGGGCAGGCGCGCGGTGCGCAGGGCTCGCTCCACGTCCATATCCTCGCTCTCGAAATCCACCAGGACGACGCTGAAACGCGAGTCCCCGGTGCGCGCGTGCAGCGCAGCCATGTCCGCCAGGAACTGCGCCACCCACCGCGCCTGGTTTTTCACTGGAGGAGAAATGGGGGGCTGAGCCGACCCTGACTCTATGCTGGGGCCTCCCAGCTCCGAAGAACCTCATCCCGGACACCCACACCCTTTCCTAGTCATTAGGGTCCACGTTCCTCCCACGAGGTCTCCCGGAGACCCCGAGCCCGCCCTGCGCACCTGGCACGATGAAGTGCACCATCACGTCCTGGCGCCAGGCCAGGCGCAGTGGCCGGCAGAGCTCGGGGCGGCCATCGGGGCGCACAGAGGCCGCGGGAGCGGGCTCGGGACTTTCTCTGTCTGCATCCCCCACGTGGGCTCCTGGCAGCCGCAGAAGACGTACTCGGAGAGTCGCAGGCGGCCTCCCCCGCGCTCCTGCAGCTCCAGCTCCAGCAGGAAGCGACTCCCTCGCGCCGAGTCCCGGCGCTTCTCCACGTTCACGATGCGCAGAAGCGCGAAGCGCCTGCAAAGCTGGGTGGTCAGCCGGTAGGAAGGCTTCCAGCCTGCACCCCACCCGCAACCCTGGGCCGCCCTGGCTACAGAAACTCAGCTGACTTGGAGTTGCGGGAGGCTGCGGGCTCCGCGGCAGAGCTCCTGCCCCTCCAGGCAGGCCCAGCAGGCAGGTCCACCTTCCAGCCACCCCATCCAGGGTCGGGGCAGGACTGGGGGCACACCAGCGAGCCCAGGCCCATCCTCACCCCCTCGCAGGCCTCCTGGCCACCACGCACGTCCCAGGTGACATTTATGACATGTCCGGCTGTCCTGTTACCCCCCTTGCTCAGAAACCTTCAGGAGTTAGCCACCGCCCATGGGACAAGGTTCAAACAGCTTCTGTGGCATTTTAGGACGTTAAGCAGTTTCGAATTTGTGGCCTTCAATCTTCCCCTCCTACTGGGGTAGCAGACTCCTCCTCAGGCACAGCCACCATCTCCTCTCCTTTGTCCTGAGGAGTCCCCTGCCTGGGATGTTTGCCCCAGCCCTCCCAGCCACTCCTCTTCCAGGCCCTCAGTCACCTCTTCTGAGAAGCCCCCCACCCCGCCCCCTGTGCCTTCACAGAACCCCTTTTCCCAGGCAGCAGCTCCGGGCCTGTCCTGACCCCCAAGTGGAGGAGGCTTCAATGCTGGGAGCCTGTTCCCGGCCCCTTCCTCCTCATTCTGCCCAGCCGAGAACCTCAGTTTCCCTCCACTCTGCTCTCCTCATCTGGAGAAAATAGGACCCTGCCCTAGACGACGCTTTCTCTTCAGTCGGCCTCACATCCTCCCTTGGCAGTCTGTGCCCTTCACCGGGGGACGCCCACCTGGGTGCCGAGGGGTCCGAGGCCTCCCTCCAACTCCTGTCCTTCCCCACCCCAAAGCCCTGAGTGTCAGGGACCTCCTGCCCCAAATGCTCTTGGTCTCTCTACACTGTTGCTCCTTGAGCCACACCCAAGTGGCAAAGGTGGGACCACAACAATGACCATCCCATGAGACCCCCATGGCATGACGAGCTGCTCTCAGGAAGCTTAGAGCCAGGGGCAGGCGTGCCCTCTGAGCCACCTTGAATCCAGCACCCAGCCCCCAGGGCTCCAGGCTGTCAGTCACCACCACCACCATCCCTTCCCTTCCAGGCAGCGGCACACCTATCTATACCCAAACCGGTGGAATTCCTGCCCTGCTCACAACCTTCTATCAGGCACAGGAGAAACAGTCCCAGCTCTGCCTCCATCCTCTGACCCTGCCCCTGCCTGTCATCACTGCGCAGCTCCTAACTCGACTTCAAGGCTGGGCACAACAGATGCTGCCTCTTCTTAGGACTCCACAGGCCTCCTGGAGGCCAAATTAGACTCCCCACTCCCGCCCACCAGCCTGCAGGGAGGGCAGACAGCACTAGATTCCTGGGGCCTCGGGAGACCAGAGGGGCCAATGGGGCAGAAGCCCTGCACCCTCCTCTGCAGTCAGGCCCTCAGCACCTGGAAACACCCAGGGGCACTGCGAGGGGAGAGGAGGAGGGGTCCAGGGGTCCTGAGCTTTGCCCTAAGTGTCTCAGCCTGGCTCCTGAATGGGGCTGTCTCCCCAGCAACTGGATGGGACTGACGCTGACCTATGTAGCCTGGACTCCTCCCTGGCCCAGGTCCAGGATGACAGAAGTGGGGTTCGCAGGGGCAAGGATGGGGCGCCAGCCCTGGGTGGGGCTCCTCACTTGTCCTGAGGCTGGACAAGTGCCCTGGGCAGTCAGGACACGGGGAAGGAAGGGGAGAAGCCGGGTTTCCCTGGGGTGGGGGGCGGTGCCTCAGCCCAGGCCGGTACACCACTGAGCCCTGGGGGAGGTCTGAGGGGCCCACCAAGGCCAGGACCTCCTCTCCCCGGCTGTCCCCGTCCCCACAATCGCCCTGGCGCGCGTTGAGCCGGCCCCATACCCGCCGTGGCGCGCGTTGAGCCGCTCCATGTACTGAGCCGCCACGTCCACGGCCTCCGCCTCCGGCAGCTGAAGGTTCCCCGAAACGTTGCCACCGCAGGTCGTTCCAGTCCGAGCGCAGCAGCTCGAAGTCCACGGCGCCCACGCTGAACGTGCGCTGCCAGTCGATGGCGTCCTCACGCCAGCGTCCGAGCGCCGGGCCCGCGGCCTCCTCGCTGTCCTCGGACGCAGCCTCGTCGCCCGGGGCCCATCGTCCTCCCCTTCCTCCTCCTCTTCGCCCTCCCCGGGCAGCTGCGGCCCGGACACCTGGGACAAGCTCAGGAAGGAGGTCACGGGCCGCGCTTCGGAGGACAAGTTTGAGTCCACTGTGGGCACCGCAGGTCCCAGCGTGCGCGCCTGGCCCTCCTGGCCTCCTTGGGTGGTCTGCGCCCTGGCTGGGGGCCTCGGCTGTGTGGCCTGGGGGCCGCCGGTCCTGCGGCCCTGGGGCCGGGGTGGGCGTGGGGGGCGCCCGCAGCTGCACTCTGGGCAGAGGCCTGGGGTGCAGGAAGACGCCGGGAAAGGGCGGCCAGGGGCCGCGCGCGGCGCTGGGCCCGGGGGGATGCCCGCTGTCCCGGCCGCACCCTGGTCACGTACACCTTTGGGGGCTGCTGCTCCGCTGCAGGGCGCGGGGGCGGAGCTCGGCCCAAGAAGAGCGGCAAGGGGCGGGCGGCCCGGGAGGCCCAGCTCAGGGCCCGGGAGTGCCTGGGGTCCCCTCGTCCCGGGGGCGGGGAGGGGTTGGCGGAGCAGGGGTGGCTCCGGGCTCTGCGTGGGCCGCTGGGGCGGGGGACGGGGGGCTGCTCCTGGACGGGGCCGCCTCTGTGGGCTCCAGGCTGTCGAGCAGCTCCCCCTCGTCCTCGTCGTCCAGGAAGTCTGCGGGAAACGCGGGTTCAGAAGCTCCCTGCGCAGGTGGGTAAGGGCTGGGGGCGCTGCGGACACTCACCGTCCGGGTTGAGGAAGAGGAAGGCTCGGCGCTGCACCTCCTCTTCTTCATCCTCGTCCCCCTCCTCCTTGTCCATCTTCATGTACTTATAGAACCCAAACCTGGGGCGGAGCGGAAGCATCAGAGCCGAGTCCCGCCCTGCCCGCCCCGCCCCGCATTTTCCAGCCGGGCTGCGAGCCCACCTCTCCAGGTACAGCGGAGACTCGCGGTAGAAGCACTTGTTGTCCGTCTCCATGTGGGTGAGGCGGGTGTAGTCGTTGGGATAAACGAAGGACAGGTACACCTGGGGGGCGGGGAGCAGGCGGGCTCAGGGCTCAGGGCGGGGACCTCCCGGGGTGGCCTCCCAAGGGGCTGGAGAAGGCTCCGCGGAGTCCCCGACGGGAGACGGGGTAACAGCCGCACTCACAAATTGCAGTCCCTGGTATCTGGCGATGGGAAGTCCTTGACCACGTAGGTGGGGGCGTAGGCACAGGGCTCCAGCACGTTCTCCAGGCTCGAGGATTCCATGCGCGGAGCTGCAGGAGGTGCGGTCATAGGGCGGCTGGGGCAGGCACCCCCGCCCCTCGCCCCCCGCGCGGGCCCCCTCTCACTGAGGAAAAAGGTATCCCTGGGATCTGGCCGCAGCATGTCTGCGCTGGTGTCCTCCTGCGGCAGACGCCCCCCCACGTGGCTGGCTGGAGACTGGGGGACGTGGGCCACGTGGTCCATCTTCAGGGCTGACTCATCTGGGGGAAGAGGGGTTCCAGGGAGTGCTCAGACTCCTCCATTCTTCCCGCTCACACCCAGAGCCCATCCCAAGGAGCCCCCACATCCCCAGAGGCGCCCGCGCACCTGTGTACAGGGAGATGTGAGCAGAGCTGATGACCTCGAACTTCAGGCCAGGCAGGAAAGCTCGCCACTGCAGGGCAGAGAGGGTGGGTGTCAGGGGCAGGGCCGTGGCTGGGTCCAGGGAAGAAAGGGTCTACCCTGGCTCAGGGCGGGGGGACTAGGAGGACCAATCCCTGAAAGGATGCAGGAGGGGAGATGGTAGAGGGGTCCGGGGGTTCCAAGAAGGGGCAGCAGGGAAGCTGGGGAAGGAAGCCCAGAAAGCTGAGGGCCCTGGGAGCAGGGCCAGACCTCCCCATGCTCCCTTCCTCACCTTTCCTACTCCCTCCCTTCCTCCCTCCCTCCCTGAGGCCCCCCTCCTTTCGTCCTTCCCTCCCTGAGGCCCCCCTCCCCTCCTCCCCTCCCTCCCTGAGGCCCGCCTCAGGTTATGACTTCCAACCCTGCCCATTCCCAGTGAGGTCACTGCTGGCCCCCTAAGGGCCAGGCTGGATGCCCCTCCACTCTACCCCCACCACCAAGTTGGGGTTCCAGGGGTTGTCTCAGGCCCTTCTGTTCCCACCTCATCCTGGGGCCTCCACAGACCACTTCAAACCCCTGTCTCCAGCCTGGGCCCTCTGCCCAGCTGAGCTGGGGTAAAACGCACCCTCCACACACCAGACACAGGCACCATGGAGCAGCCCGCAACACCCACCAGGCTCCAGGCCCTCTGCCTTGCTGTGTAACCCCTTTCCGCTTCCCCCATCCATCCCCACAGCCACCTCCCTAGGTTCGAGGACCAAAGGCCACAGTAAACCCTTCCCCCAGGCTCTCTCCACTCTGTGGCCAGGGGTTTTTTCCTGGAATGCAAATCCCATGGCCTCATTCTCAGGACAAAGCCCTATCTGTCCAGAATGGTGCTCAGGCTCCGCCTGATCTGGCCACCAGACCCTTCCTAGTCTCGAAGACCCGCTTCCTCTGCTGAGTCTGTTCCTTCGCTGCAGTCGTGGTCTAGAATTCACCCACCATACGCCCCACCCCAGATTATCTGCCCCCCACATCTCCCTACTGAATGTCTCCATTCTCTCAAGACTCTACTCAAAGGCGACTCCTAGTGAGCGTCACCGAGCCCCGAAAGAGGGCAGAGCAGACCCTCCTGACCTCAGGCCCATGGCCCTGACCAACTGCTTTGTCAGCTTTGGGACGGGGACCCCACTGCAGTTGTCCTGAAGGGAGGCAGTGGAAGTGGAGTCTCCAGAAACCCCCCGGGGGCGGGGGGCACTCACACCCACTTCCACGTGGTCCGAGCCGCGGTCGTCCTGCTTGTGCAGCAACTCAAAATAGTACCTCCGGGAGGCCATGAGCCTGGGGACACGAGGAGCAAGGGTTGGGCCCCGCCATGCACAGTGGAGCCAGGGAAGGGGGCAGGTGGTGCCCACAGCCCTCAGGGCTGGCCCTCAGGAGGATGGCAGCTGGGCTGGGCGGGTGCTTGTGCAGAGTGTGTGCAAGTGTGCACAGGGTAAGGAAACAGCACGTAGCCCCCTCCCGCGAATACACAAGTGCATGCACATGCACCCCACAGTCACTCACCGCCTGGGCTTGGACACCTGGGAGCTGAACTTAGTGAATTCTCCAGGCGCTGTCCACTCGGAGCCAGTCTGGGGGGTGATAGAGCAGGGCAGTGGGGGGGGGGGTTCACTCTCTCCCTGGGGACACCAAAGCCATCGGGTCCTCATTCCCAAGAGGCTGGTGGGGACAGGTGACTGAGCTGCAGGAGGCCTGGGAAGACACCAGGGCTGGGGTGGGGGTACCTTGCCCACGAAGGCCACAAGCTGAGCAGCGGCGGGGCTCTCGTCCAGACTCAGCCAGAACTCCGAGTTGTCGTCTGAGGCCACAGAAAACTGGACGTCTCCTAGTCCACAAGACTAGGCTCAGGGGGGTGGAGCCTCACGACACCCCTCCCCCAGGGCACCCTCACCCCCGTACCGTCCCTCGCTGGGTGGATGAAACCAAAAATACGGAGTCCATAGTTCTTCCACTTGGGGGACACGGCCAACTTCTTCACGGTGGTGCGAGTCTGAGGGGGCAGTGACTGTTGCTGTCGAAGCCCCCTGCGTGCCCTGCCCGCCCTGCACCCCCCAACCCTGGCACTCACATGAGGGAACAGCGGGAAGTGCAGGTTCCTCCTCAGGTGGCCCACGGCGCCCCCACACCAGTCCTCAAACACGTGCAGGTTCACCTGCCCCTTGTACTGGGGATGGGGGGTCTTACCTTCTGCACGGCCCGCCGTCCCCCCCAGCCCCGCCCTGCCTCCCAGCCCATTACAGGCCGAGCCAGCTCACCTCCTCCCGCCATGGAGGTGTCTGATGGGTGAAGTTCAGTGGCAGCTTCCCAGCCCCCGCAGGAAACAGCATATCTAGATCCCGACCTTCAAGCTGCAGGAGAGAAAAGGCAGCGGGGTCAGGGCTGGAAGGGCAGGGAGGAGGTCACACACACCTAGACAGACCTTCACAAAGACCCCTTCCAACATGTAGCCACGCAGCCCTAAATGTCTGCGAGCCCACAGCCATGCAAACCCTGACCCACGGCCCCGGCACATACACTCAGACCCTCTGGTCACTCTCGCCCAAGCAGATGCCCGGCCACCCCACATACTGACCAGCTGGTGCATACATGCACCTGCTGCAGCCCCCAGACACAGAGCTCCAGACAGGATGCCTGGTGCTGCAGCTCACACTGACAAGCCATGCCGTGCTCCCCACCCACATGTCCTGTGTCTCATGCCCCCCTGCTGTGTCCTCCAGAAGGGACAGATTCTCAAGACACCAACGCACAAGTGGCTTCGGGGCTTTGGGGTCTCATCTCGTGCACACGCATTCTCCCCAAGGCCCTGCTCACCGCCTGCTCCTCTTCACGGCTCTCACTGGAGTCCTCAGCCCTCTGTGTGGATGGCGCAGCATGGACCCCCCGGCCGTCGGTCACACTGGTCAGCTTCTCACCATCTGCAGGTGGCACGTGAGGCCTGTCTCAGGCCCAGGCTGTCTCTAAGGCCATTCTGCCTGCTGCTGGGGTCAGCTGGGCTAGGGACCCACATGGCCAGAGCAGGGCAAGGAGGCTGTGGTGTCTCTTGCTAAAGCCAAACCTCTCCTTCTCATCTGCTTCTTTTTTTTTTTTTTTTTTTTTTTTTTTTAGACTGAGTCTCTCTCTATCGCCCAGGCTGGAGTGCAGTGGCCGGATCTCGCTCACTGCAAGCTCCGCCTCCCGGGTTTACGCCATTCTCCTGCCTCAGCTCCCGAGTAGCTGGGACTATAGGCGCCCGCCACCTCGCCCGGCTAGTTTTTTGTATTTTTAGTAGAGACGGGTTTCACGGTGTTAGCCAGGATGGTCTCGATCTCCTGATCTCGTGATCCACCAATCTCGGCCTCCCAAAGTGCTGGGATTACAGGCTTGAGCCACCGCACCCGGCTCATCTGCTTCTTCTACCACCAGATGCCCCACCCCACAGCGAGGCAACTTCTTCCACACTCCACCTCTGGTGGGGCAGCCCAGGCTGAGCCTTCCAGCAGGCTATTCCCAACCTCCAGCAGGTGTGAGGGAGGAAAGCCAGGTGTGCCAGCTGGTGTGTGTAGGCACCCACATGCACCCCCATCTGGCCATTCTTGTTAAGTGGCTCTGCCTCCAGGAAGACCCCAGGACTGCCCTGTGCCCTCAGCACTTTCTCTGTGTGCTGGTGTGTTCCATGTCTGCCTCCCTTACCAGAACTGAGAACTCAGGGTTAGTGCCAGGGACTGTAGTCAGGAAAGCCGGCACTGCCTCTCCTGAAGGATTTGAGCCCTCAAAGTCTGGACTGAGGGACAGGCATGGATGCTGAAGCCCAGGTGTGGCCCTGGAGCAGAGGGTGGCCCTGGATTGAGTGTCCCTGGGTAGGAGGACCAGGAGGGGCAGAACTGGGGTGAAGTGAAGCATCCCTTCAGATGCCCAGGTCCTAGGGCGTGGAACCCCCTGGGGCTGCAGTGAGGATGTCTAGGTCCTCAGCTTAGGGAGGTCCAGGAAGTGGGAGGGCTGGGGCGCAGAGCTGGCCTGCCCAGGCTTGTGGGGAGGCAGTAGAGATGTCCACAGGCAGACCTGGGAAGGCTCCCCCGACGGAACAGTCTGCTCACTCCCCATCTCCCTGGGCAGCTGTTGAGCTCCTCTTGTCCTGGCCCTGGCCTCAAAGGTAGCAAGTGGTACAGGCGCCCTGGGGCGGAGCTCACTTAGCCTCAAGGGGTCCTTGGAAGGGGATTCCTATGCCTCCGCCCGCTCCAGGTTGGGCTTAGATCCCTCCGCTGCTCAGAAAACTACAGAGGCTCCTGCGGAGGGGGCTGGTTTTGTTCTGTGTCATTGGGTCCCTGTGGATCCTGCCCTGTCTGCTAAGAGCTGGGGTGGAGCTTCTTTTAGGGATTCAGCAGTATCAGGGGTCTCCTGAGGGTGTGGCAGCTGCGAGGTATGTGGGGTGGGACAAGCCCCGGACCATTGGCCTGTGTGGGTCCCGGCCTCCCAGCGCACGAAGAGAAGACAGAGGAGCTTTGGCAGGTGGAGTGGCCCAGGTGTCCCCCGCCAGTATCATTGTTCTGCCTCCTCAGAACACCCGGCTCCCTGGAGAAGGCTCAGAGGCAGCCAGCTGGGGTCTCTCCTGGTCTGGGCATGGCACTAACCTCCCTCCTCCTCAGGAGGGGGCATTTTGCCCTCGTTCTCCCCCACCCCCCCAGGCTTTCATCTGCGCCTTCCTGTCTGGAATGCTCTTTGCACAAAAGGTGTGTGTCAAAGATCACCATCTCCAGGAGGCCCTACCCCGGCTGGCTCACCGTGACCCGATCTGCTTTGTTTGTGGGTTGGGGTTGGGAGAGTTTACGCCAGGCTTCCCAAGCTGGGCCCCATCCCCACGCATGGGCCCCCACAACACTGGCACAGTTCACCGAGGGCGCCCCCGCCGGGAAGCGTCCCAGCTGCACCGGCCACTTCGCCAAGCCCGGGCCCGGGTCCCCAGCACATGGGGAAACTGAGGCCCTGCTAAGCGGGCAGGGGATGGAGGCGAGGCCTGACAAGGCCTCTTGGAAGGCTCAGCAGGGTCTGGGGCGGAGAATTCCCCGGGAGCCCACCGTCAGCCGCTCACTACCAGATCCAGGCCAGATCCCAGAGTCAGGGACCCTCCCAGAGAGGGTCGCGCGCGTCACTGCCGACGTCATCGAGCGTCTGGGCCGAGCCGAACCGCGCCCCCTCCTCACAAATCGCGGAGCGGGGAACAGCGGGCGGGGTCTCCGGGCGGGTCGGGCCCAGCCGAGACCCCTGTGTGGTGGGAGGCTCCGCCCGCGCCCCAGGGCCCCCGCCGCCCGCGCCCCTCGCGCCGTACCTCGCCCGTAGCCCAGGCGCTGGCGCAGCGCTCGGCCCTGGCGCACCAGGCCCAGGTGCACGTAGGTGAGCCACGCGGCGCAGCTCAGCAGCAGCAGCAGCAGCAGCAGCTTCATCTGCTTGCGGATCTTCTTCACCGGGAGCCGCGGCATCGCGGCCGCCGCGCCCGCCCCAGGCCACGCTCAGCGGCGCCGCTGCAGCCCCCGGCCCCCGCCCGCCCCGCGCCGCATCCCCGGCCCGCCCCGCCGCGCTCAGCGCCCGCGGCCCCGCATGGTCCTTTGTCCGCCGCGTGCGGCCACCGGTGCGGCCGCGACCCCCCCCAGGCCCGCCCTCTTCCGCTGCCCCGTTCTTCTGCTCTCCTCGTCTTGTTCCCCCCTCCCGTTCCTCTCCCTTCTCCTCTCTCCTTTTTCGGCGGCTTAACCGATCATATCCACCTCTCCCTCTCTTCCCCACGCGGTCAGGCCCGGCCGCGCGCGGAGCCAATCGGGCCGAGCCAGGCCGCGGGAGCCAATGGCGGCGAGCGGGGCGGGGTAGGGGCGCGGGGAGGCGGGGCGCGGGGTGCGGGGTGCGGGTGTGGGGTGGGCAGGGGTGCAGGGCGGGCAGGGATGCGGGGGCAGGGATGCGGGGCGGGAGCGGGGCGCGGGGTGCGGGGCTGGCAGGGGTGCGGGGCGCACGTCCACCTGGGCCACGGAGCGCGGCTCGGGGACCGTGGAGGGCGGCGGGGGATGGGCACAGCCCGACCAGGAGCCGGGGCAGCCTCTTGAGAACAGTGACCCGAAGGACTGGAGCCCGACAACGAGGAGGGAAGGGAGGGACCCGGGGAGCTGGGGGGCGGGGAATGAGGGTGGGGATGGGGGCGGGCCAGAGAGGCGGGAGGAGGGTGGGCAAGCACCGACTTCAGCCCAGGGGTGGTAGTCGCTGCGGGATCTCGCCTGTCTGGGAAGCAGGAGCGGCCCCAGCTGGTGGCCCTCGCCCCATCTAGCGCGGCCTGAGGCGGGTGACCGTGCCGGGCCTCTCACCGGGACCTTGTCCCCCTTTGTGCCCTTTCTCGTCTGGTCTGCACCAACCCCGCCAATCCCTTTGTCCCCCAAGCACCACTGGGCAGAAATTTCAGATCAGCCCCACTGTGTTACACATGGAATTGAATAATAATGCTGGCTGGAGTGGCCATCATAAAGTTCTAATCTAAAGCTGTCTGCTGCTGTTTTATTATAGCCTTACAGCTATTTCCCCCACTACCCACTGGCCCACCAGTAGTACCAGAGTTGCCACTAATAGAACAGAATACTCACTGGATTATTTGGCGTCCTCTCTACTTGCTGGTGGAAAGATGGGCTGGTAAAACATTTGCGTGGGTTGAAAAGCTTTTATACATAATTGTAAAGCAGCAAAAACCCTGGGGTCTGTTTCTTTCCAATGCTGAGAAATAGATTTTACAATCTCAGTATGTTTTAGAGTTAATGGATGCAGATTCAAAAGACGACTTTGTACTCAAAATCTAAGCTGCAAGAATAAAAGAGTAACATTTGAAAAAGAGGGGAAAAAAGTAAGACCAACAGCATAGCCAAGGTCACTGTGAATGTACTTTGACTTATCCACTGAATCACCACCTTCTATAACCAGCTGGCTTAAGGACGCCTGGGGTACAGTCCAATCTCTGCTATAAACGAGTTGTATGATTGTGGCCAAATCACTCCACTACCTGACTTTTGTTTATTTATCAAGAATGACTTAATCTCAAAAACATCATTCATCTAAAAACAGGGTTTGAGATAGCTACAGATCTGTGTTTGAATCCTGGCCTCAACATGTATTAGCCATGTGACTCCGATTAAGTATAACCTCTCTAAGCCTCAGAGTTTGCACCTGTGAAATGGGCACTAGAGCACTAATATACCAGCCTCACAGAGTGTTGTAAGAAATGAACTAGATAATGAACATAAAGGATTCTCACAAGGGAAAACTTTGCCCATCCTTCTCAGGGGATACTCAGCAGTGTCTGAGGGCATTTCTGGTTTTCACAACAGGAGAAGGATGCTACTGGCTTCCAGTGAATACAGGCGAGGGATGATGCTCAACATCCCACATGCATAGAACAACATTTTACAACAAAATGTCAATCTTGCAGAGATTGGAAATCCTTGGATGTAGCATCTGACTTACTGAAAGCATTGAGTAAACTGTGGTGAGGTGATGATGGTGGTTATGGTTGACCTCAGAGATCATCCAATTGAAAACAATAAAATAATGTTGGAGTACATAAATACTCTATGAGGATACATTTTCCTTGTGGAATAGAAGACTTAGTTTCTCTTAGGGGTCTTCCTCGATCAGATCGAAAAGGCTCTGGGATCAGCATGAAGTCTGTATCTTTACACCCAAGTCCTGCAGACTCCAGCCAAATACGCATGCCATATCCCAAGTCCAAGTTTAGCCAAATAATGTGAGGCTCTGGAATTTTCCACTGTTCTATCAACCTAATCAGAAAGGGCTCCAAACTTAATTAATTTGCATTTAAATTCTTCTCTTTTCCAAATTAATAATCTATTGTAGGTCAACCATAAATCATTTACTCCGAAAAGTCCTACATAGTAATTACTCCTTTCCAATCCAGTGCACTAAATTAGATTATAATTATTAGTCACACTTGCAGCTTTCATTTAGACTCCAACTCCAGCCAACACAAAACAAATGTTTGGAATGTTTATAAGCATTTTCTTTCTCTTTAACTTGACAGGCTTTTTTGCATTCAATAAAAATCATTATATAAACATTGGGTTTGCTTAATATCATGCAAATTATAAGAATGAACAGCTTGGCAAACATGAATCCACACAGTTCCACAGCCCCGTAGACCTGGCAGGCCAGGAAAGGGCGATGTTATGTTAAGGGCAATAAGGGGTCCATTGGCACTAGAGTATCCTTCTGATGGGTCTAGAAGACAGTCTGAAGATCTCGGTGTGTATTTGTGTTTTATCGTTAGTGTATGTCTGACCTACCTGGCTTTAATCTCTAGGAAGAAGCATAGCATAGTGATAAGAATGAACTTTGAAGCCAGGTTTCATGGGTTCATACACCAGCCTAATCAGCTCATCTACCAGCAAAATGGCCTTAGGAAGATCCTTCTTTAAGATCCAATTTCTCATCTGAAAATTACATGTAATAACAATAATAAATCACAGAGTTGGGGTGACAGTGAAATAAAACAATGCCTGGGACCTAGTAAAAACTTTATAAATATTGGTCACTACTATGTCATTAAAGCAAAAATTGTGTCTGTTCTGTTTCCCACTGTAGAGCTAGTCCTCAGTACAGCTCTGCTTGCAGAGATTATGAGCTCAATAAACAGCTGTTGATTGATTAAATGTAGGCTATTGACCAGCAGGGTGAACTTGGGCTACTTATTTGACCTCTCTGAACCTCAGCATATTAATTTACATGGGGGGAGGGTTGTCACAAAACTTAAGTGAGCTCATGTTAGTGTCGATGCCTGACACAAAGCATTTGTTTAATAAATGTTGGCGGACGTGAAAATTACTACAATTATTAGTTGTGTGTGCCTTGAACAAATCTCTTCATTCTAAGTTTTGGTTTCCTTATCTGAAAAAAAAAATGACTTTGATTCCATTTCTCAGGTGAAATTGGAGAATTGCTCCTAGGCAGTGATGACGGTTTGCCAGGAAGGTGTGATGAAGGGGGGAGGTGGACAAGTGAGTGAGGGTGTTTACAAAGGAGCCATCATCATGATGTGCCATGAAGAGTAAAAATGGAAGTGAGGCTCTTAATGGGTAAATGGATAAGGAAAATGCTTGCAGAGTGATGGGAGTGGAGTCCTCCAATTTCCTGCTAGAGTGGGAGTTCCAGAGTAAGGGAGGTGATGGGCTGGAGGTCAGAGTGGAATGCTTGAAATGACTTTTGGCAGGGGTGCAGGTAACTGCTGTCAGTCCTTCCCCTACCCCTTTATACATATTAGCGTCCAAAACATATTTACTGCTGAATGAATATTTTGAGCCCTTTCTCAGGAAGAGCTTGCTTAGAGTTCATGAGGAATATTTGAACTGTCAATGAAAATATTTCCCACATTTTTCTTGCTATCTGGTTGATGTACAGAATTAGTGCTGCTTCTCTACCATTTATTCAATAAATATTGCAATATGTACTGGGCATCATTTTAAATTCTTGAGACATAGCATTGTATTAATTCCCCCAAATAGAAATTTTATTTTATATAGTTTGACTTAATTTTCATGAACCAATCTCTGCCAGTGTGGAGCTTACATCCTAATGGGGGAACAGATTATAAAATCAAACATGGCTTAGTTGTATTATATAAAAAGGATAAGGGCTATGGAAAAAGTAAAGTAGAGGAGGAGCAGGAACATCTGAGGGTGGGATTTTAAGTAATATGGTTGGGGTTAGCTTCACTGAAGTGACCTTTAAGTAGTAGCTGAAGGAAAACTCCAACTCTGTGCTCCCTTAGGGAACACATTCCCTTGTGGCATTAATGTGGCTGAGCAGCCGATGGTTCAAGGCATTCTTCTAGACCTCAGCATTTGGGTGGCCCAGATCATTACCATCTGTTCCCTCATGTCTAAACATGATTTTCTCTCTCCAGCAGGATAATAAAATTACCATCATGAAGAAGCTGTCTCATGAGAAAACCCACTATGTGAACCTCCAACACTGTTGAAGAGTCACCACCTCTAGTTTGTCAGATAAGCTCTCCAGATGGCCAGTTGTCCCCTTCAGGATCCTGGGATGGGACCATGTACCTCTGGCAATGTAAAACTGGTACTGGCATTACCAGTAGGTGCCCTTCTGAAAACCACTGGAATGTCTCTGGCTCCTAAAATAAGATAATTAAGTAGCAGAGTGCCCTGGGATGTGGAAGCTTACCTTTCAGAACTAGACTTGGGATCATTCTCACCTGACCACATCAGCCATCTAGGAAACATGACCCAGGGGACCATTATCTTAGAGGCTTCTGTTGGGCGTCTGCAGGAATAAATGCAGGCTATTCTCTGGGCAATCAATGAGGAAAAGAGTCTCTATACATTTATTGAAAGAGAAATTAACAACTGCTACTGGTTTAGTGAAATGCAGAGTTCAAGAAAGGAGTTGAGGACCCAATTGAAGAAGTAACAAACAGTCATGCCTGGAATACATTCCAAATCATAACCCTGTCTGGTACATGGATACCCAGACAGTTTCTTGGCTCTAAGAGGTAGCAGGAAGAAGCCTCCAAAAAGACCTTATCTGGCCACAGCCTAAGAAAGGAATAATTTAAGTTTTTAAAAAGAAACATTTATCCATCCAAGTAATATAGCTTATTTGTAAATATCTAGAAGAAACATCAGTAAAAATACATATGTCTTGGTCATTGCCACAGAAGAATAAGGTAGAGAACAAACGTCTTTAATTTAATGAGGACACAATCCATCTAGATAATCGAGCTCCTAAAGAATAAGAGGTCTAGTGGATAACTAACACAAGTGTTTAAATAGCTTAAACTTGATCTTAATATTTACATAATGGCTTCAATGCTTTGCTTTCCAGCCACACTCACTCACTCAACTCAGTATCTTCTTAAACAAAGCCTAAAATGAAATCACTTAAAAACTCAAGAGTAGAATTATTTTCAAAGAATTTTTAATGCAATCTCAATTCCAATTTGAGATTTCAGTATAAATTCTCCACCCATTTGGATAATTGTTTGAGCTTTGGGGTTCTTGTTACTCTGCAATTCATACCAAATCTGTTGAGAGTTTTCCAGCATGAAAAAGAAAATGAATCTTGGCTTTCTTAAATTTTATTAAGAATGTAATAAAATATTTCCTTTCAATTGAACCACTGACTTAAGCTAATACAAGCATGTAGTTTAAAAATCAACTAGTAAGATAAATAACAAAGTACCACTTTTCTTTTTTGAAATTGTACTGGATTAACATTCATCTGGAACAGGCTCAGAAATAATCTAGTCTAGTAGTTGTTGTCTTCTTTGGATCAGGGACCTCTTTGAGAATCTAACAGGAGCTATGGATCCCTTCCCCACGAAATCTATGTTTGTATAATTTCAAGGGATTCATGGAACTAGGAGCTCTATAAAATCTGTATTTAAAAATCTATAGTCCAAATGAAAGCATTCTCTTTTTAAATGAAAACTTTGTGGCTCAGAAAATGGAAAGAATTCAATGTCAATTAAATAGTTAAAATGAAAGGGCAAGATTCGCTTCTTTGTCTGCTAATTCCCAGAATCTGTACACTTCCGACTATGTCACATTGCCTCTCTGGGAAGGAGAAACAGCGAGCCATGTTCTATCAAAATTCTCTTACTTTCTCTCAAGTTATAATCAAATATGGAAACACATAGAACAGTATTTTACACAGTGACATACCATGGGACAGTTCATGAATGAAGAAAAAATGAGTTTATTGGTTAATTGCCACTTCTTAGATATTTATAAAGAACCTCAACATAATAAAGGTTCTGAGAATTCCTGCAATAAACAAATTGCATTTTACATTTAACATAATTTCCCAAACTTATTTGAGCATGAAACATTTTTAGCACACACTTATTAATTAATATTCTTGTATACAATATTCCAAAGGATGCCAACTGGGGAAACACTGCAACAGGTGCAACATGCCTATGGTATCATTGCCCTCATCATTTTTTACAGACCCTTGACTGTGGTGTTAGTGCATAAGCTCATGGCAAATGTGGATCACATTTTTGCAATGTGAATTCCCAAGGGCTCAAAATGTTCCCAAGTCACATCTCCTGGGAAGCCAGCCCAAATGAGAAGCCAGGTATTGGAGAGATACTGCCCTACATGTGCAGCTATTCTAGTTATCTGTTGCTCGATAACAACCCATCACAAACTACATTGGCAGCTCTTCTAGTTATCTATTGCTAAATAACAAATCATCATAAAATTTTGGGGCTGAAAAACAACTTAATATTATCTCTTAAGATTCTGTGGGTTTACTGGGTTTCAGCTGGGCAAAATTTTCTTTGAATTTGTCATGATGTTGTAGTCACATAGCAGCTGGGGCTGGAGTCATCTGAAGGCTTGACTGAAATGGAGGTCAAAAATTATGCACTTAATTGGCTGGAAGTTGATGCTTATTGTCATTTGGAAGCTCAACTAGAGCTGTCAACCAGAGTACCTAACTAGTTTCTTCAACTGACTTGGTTTTCTAATAAGATGGTGACTGAGAGATCTGAGAACATCTCAAAACAAGAATTCCAAAAAAATCAGCCAGCAGCTGCAAGGTTTCTTAAAACCTAGGCTTGGAAATCCCAGAACTTCACTTCCATTACATTCTGTTGATCAAGCAAGTCACTAAGGCCAACCTATATCCAAAGGAAGAGGAATTAGACTCTGCCTCTTTTTTTTTTTTTTTTTTTTTTAAATTTCCATACGTCTTTAGGGAACATGTGGTATTTGGTTACATGAATAAGTTCTTCAGTGGTGATTTCTGAGATTTTAGTGCACCCATCACCTGAGCAGTATACACTGCACCCAGTTTGTAGTCTTTTATTCCTTACCTTCCTCCCACCCTTTCCCCTGAGTCCCCAAAGTCCATTGTATCATTCTTATGCCTTTGCATCCTCATAGCTTACCTCCCACTTAGGAGTGAGAACATACAATGCTTGCTTTTCCATTCCTGAGTTACTTCACTAGAATAGTGGTCTACAATTCATCCAGGTTGCTGTGAATGCCATTATTTTGCTCCTTTTATGGCTGAGTAGTATTCTGTGGTGTGCATATACATACAGATATATGTCTCACTTTTTTTATCCATTTGTTGATTGATAGTCATTTGGGCTGGCTCTGTATTTTTGCAATTCCAAATTATGCTGCTATAAACATGCATGTGCAAGTATCTTTTTCATATAATAACTTATTTTCCCCTGCGTAGTTAACCAGTAGTGGGATTGATGGATCAAACGGTAGTTATACTTTTACTTCTTTAAGGAATCTCCACACTGTTTTCCCCAGTGGTTGTACTAGTTTACATTCCCACCGTCAGTGTAAAAGTGTTCCCTTTTTACCACATCCCCCCCAACATCTACTATTTTTTTATTATGGCCATTCTTGCAGGAGTAAGGTGGTATCGCATTATAGTTTGGATTTGCATTTTCCTGATCATTAGTGATGTTGAGACTCTACCTCTTAATGAAGAAATAGCAAGGAACTTGTAATGTTTTACTTTATACCTATCAAAAATCTTGTTACTTTGTATTATAATAACCTGTTTACTTCAACATCTATATAGTTATACTATAATCATTTTGGGGGTAAGATTAGTGCTTAGTCATTGCTCTATCCTAATCCTTGGGAGTCAATCAATATTTGTTGAATAAATAAGTAAATGAATGAAAGAGAAGTGAATGAGTGAGTGAAAGAAGAGAATAAGATTATTTTAAAGAAGCTTAATTGTGAAGAGTTTTCTAAAAATTGTATTCATCAAGATGAAATATATTTGAGCATGTTTACATACAGAAAGTAAAGACCTAATAGAGAGTGCAGTTGAGATTCGAAAGGGGTATGGTGGTTAGCCGTTCCTTGGTCAGGACTGTCCTCAGGGTGGAGGGACTGGTCTTAAGAAAGGAGAGAAACATCTTAACTAACACACCAAGTAAAGAGGAAAAGCTGTGTATGGTAAAGAGAAGCCTGTGAGCAGAGAGGGGAGCATTGGAAAATTATGCCCAGGGCCTGATTGACTCAAACTAAGTAAAATAGTGGGGAAAAAGTAGAGCTGCATCATAGCTCTAAGTGCCCTGTATTAGTCTGTTCTCACACTGCTATAAAGAAATACCTGAGACTCAGTAATTTCTAAAGAAGAGAGATTTAATTGACTTATGGTTGCATCGGTTGTACAGGAAGTGTGGCAGCATGCGCTTCTGAGGAGGCCTCAGGGAGCTTTTACTCCTGGGGGAAGGCAAAGTAGGGGCAGGCATCTTATAAGGCAGAAGCAAGAGATGGGGTGAGGGAGGTTCACACACTTTTAAACAACCAGATCTCATGAGAACTCTTCACAGAACAGCACCAAAGGGATGGTGCCTGACCATTCATGAAGGATGCACCCCCATGATCTAATCACCTCCCTCCAGGCCCCACCTCCAACACTGGGAACCACAGTTGAACATGTGAGGACAGAGATCCAAGCCATATCATGCCCTAAATTTCATTCAGTTATTTATTCATTCAATATGGATACCTGCCAACTATGGGCCAAGTGCTATAGCAGTACTACAGACTAGTTATTTCTACCAATGGTGAAGTGAGTACATCAATTTCTGAACTTTTCAAAGGACTTCCCAATCTTGATTATAAAAATTTTAAAACTTACTGATTATTTAAGTTCACAGTATTCAGAAGCAAATGGATTTGGGGAAAAGTCTTAAGTACCTTGCTACTATTCACCATTCATCCTCCCTATGGCTCCCATACGTTTCCACAAAGCCACGGAGAAATTTGCAGTTGAGAATAGATTCAGAAAGAGCATAGGTGGTGAGGTGGGAGAGTTGATGAATTTGATTAACAGTTGACGACACTTTGTAAGTAAAATATATACATACACTAAATTCTTCCTTTTAGGATCCAGGGTCAGAAAAAACTTTTCATCCCTTAATAAATGTATTTTTTATTAAGTTACTAATTAAATAATTTTTCTTTCATTTTCAATCATCTGTTATATCATTGCTTAACTTAGAACATGATTACAATAATTATCTCATTGTGAGTACTAATACCTCTCCTCTTTCCACTTTATTTATGGTATTTAAAAAAATTTTTACTGTCTTGTTTGTTTAGATTAAGTGTAGAAGTTATTTCAAAATTGCATTGGAAGTGGGTAGGATATACACTAATTTTTTAAAGAAATGCTGAACAAAAGTAGCAGAATGAGCTGGCCACTAAGATCGTCAGTCTGTCAACCCTGAAGCAATGCTTGTCTTAATATAACTTCATGGACCCAAACATATAAGAAGAATGGATACAACAGGACACCCAAATGGTTGGTATAAGTCATATAAGAGGTTAATACGTGAGAGATCCCAAGTGTAGTAAAAGAAGAAATGCTTTCAGAATTCTAGAAAACACTTAAAGCAGTTCAAAAAGAGTTACTCCATTTATTATACCATATTTGTATATAAATGTTCATCTAATCCTTTAGAGCTTGTATTTCCCAAATCAATTATAGGTAGAGCAGATTGTTTGAGGCTAAGGCCTCAGATTAACTCTAAATACAAATTCAATTACATAAATTCATGGATTTGTTTATTCAATGACTGTTTATTAAGTACTATGAATTGGGTACTCTACTGGGAACTAGAGCTACATCAGGAGACAAAGGGACATGATCTTGACCTCATGGAGCTTATAAACCAGTAAAGGAGCCAGATATTTGGTAAAAATGAATAGCACATATAATGGGCTAAATAGTGGTCCCTGAAATATGCTCAAATCCTAATCCCCAGAAGGTGCAAATATTACCTTACATGGCAAAAGATATGATTAAGTTAAATACTCTTAAGAGGAGGCACTTATCCTGACTTATCTGGGTTGACCTGAAATTCAGTCACATCCATTATTATAAGAGAGGGGCAGAGGAAGATTACACAGACAAGCATAGGAGAAGGTGACATGAAAATGGAGACAGTGATTGGAGTGATGCAGCCATTAGCCACAGGACACAAAGGAATGCCTACAACCACCAGCAACTGGAAAGGGCAAAGAATGGACTCTCCCACAAAATCTCCAGAGCGACTGTGACCTTGCCAACTCATTGATTACAGAACTTAGAGAGAATGAATTCTTGTTTTAAGCCACTGAGGTTGTAGTAATTTGTTATATCAGTGCTAGGAAACTAACACCGCACAAAAACTGCAATATAATTACAATTTGTGACAAGTGTCTAAAATGAAAAGTACAGAATAATAAGGGTAGAACATGGAAACCTACACTGTATTGAATATAATAAAGAGAAAAGAGAAGGACAAGGGAAACAATATAGACTCGCTTTATGGAATATCTGGTTAATAATCATAGTGCTAAATACAGGCACACACTTACATGCACACATTGCCAGAAAAATGCCCTACCAAGCCCACATTCCAAAATATAAAATTATATGTGTGTGTATTTGTGTAGATAAGTAGGCAGATTCAAAACTGTCATGGAAATATATATTTATACTATAAACAGTAGTTTAAAGTTAATTAAAATAAAAAGGTTTTGATAACAATGCTGATTATATTATTCTAATTCTAGATTAGAATTTCCCATAATGTTATCACGAATTCAGTTTAATATTTGATTTCCCCAAAAGGTTTCCTAAAATTCTAAGAGGATATGAAATGTTATGTCTTCAAAAAAAATTGTAGATAACACTGTCAACACCACCTGGTGATGGGGCACTTTGCAAACCCCAGAATATGACTGAGGGTATACAGAACACCAAGTGCAGTAG
>NC_044559.1:65795514-65920378 GCF_007565055.1 Rhinopithecus roxellana | reverse complement strand
TTTTTTTTTTTTTTTTTTTTTAAATTTCCATACGTCTTTAGGGAACATGTGGTATTTGGTTACATGAATAAGTTCTTCAGTGGTGATTTCTGAGATTTTAGTGCACCCATCACCTGAGCAGTATACACTGCACCCAGTTTGTAGTCTTTTATTCCTTACCTTCCTCCCACCCTTTCCCCTGAGTCCCCAAAGTCCATTGTATCATTCTTATGCCTTTGCATCCTCATAGCTTACCTCCCACTTAGGAGTGAGAACATACAATGCTTGCTTTTCCATTCCTGAGTTACTTCACTAGAATAGTGGTCTACAATTCATCCAGGTTGCTGTGAATGCCATTATTTTGCTCCTTTTATGGCTGAGTAGTATTCTGTGGTGTGCATATACATACAGATATATGTCTCACTTTTTTTATCCATTTGTTGATTGATAGTCATTTGGGCTGGCTCTGTATTTTTGCAATTCCAAATTATGCTGCTATAAACATGCATGTGCAAGTATCTTTTTCATATAATGACTTATTTTCCCCTGCGTAGTTAACCAGTAGTGGGATTGATGGATCAAACGGTAGTTCTACTTTTACTTCTTTAAGGAATCTCCACACTGTTTTCCCCAGTGGTTGTACTAGTTTACATTCCCACCGTCAGTGTAAAAGTGTTCCCTTTTTACCACATCCCCCCCAACATCTACTATTTTTTTATTATGGCCATTCTTGCAGGAGTAAGGTGGTATCGCATTATAGTTTGGATTTGCATTTTCCTGATCATTAGTGATGTTGAGACTCTACCTCTTAATGAAGAAATAGCAAGGAACTTGTAATGTTTTACTTTATACCTATCAAAAATCTTGTTACTTTGTATTATAATAACCTGTTTACTTCAACATCTATATAGTTATACTATAATCATTTTGGGGGTAAGATTAGTGCTTAGTCATTGCTCTATCCTAATCCTTGGGAGTCAATCAATATTTGTTGAATAAATAAGTAAATGAATGAAAGAGAAGTGAATGAGTGAGTGAAAGAAGAGAATAAGATTATTTTAAAGAAGCTTAATTGTGAAGAGTTTTCTAAAAATTGTATTCATCAAGATGAAATATATTTGAGCATGTTTACATACAGAAAGTAAAGACCTAATAGAGAGTGCAGTTGAGATTACGAAAAGGGAAGATATGGTGGTTAGAACCAAGTTCCTTATGAGATCAAAAGGACATGATCCATAACAAGGTGGAGGGACTGGTCTTAAGAAAGGAGAGAAACATCTTAACTAACACACCAAGTAAAGAGGAAAAGCTGTGTATGGTAAAGAGAAGCCTGTGAGCAGAGAGGGGAGCATTGGAAAATTATGCCCAGGGCCTGATTGACTCAAACTAAGTAAAATAGTGGGGAAAAAGTAGAGCTGCATCATAGCTCTAAGTGCCCTGTATTAGTCTGTTCTCACACTGCTATAAAGAAATACCTGAGACTCAGTAATTTCTAAAGAAGAGAGATTTAATTGACTTATGGTTGCATCGGTTGTACAGGAAGTGTGGCAGCATGCGCTTCTGAGGAGGCCTCAGGGAGCTTTTACTCCTGGGGGAAGGCAAAGTAGGGGCAGGCATCTTATAAGGCAGAAGCAAGAGATGGGGTGAGGGAGGTTCACACACTTTTAAACAACCAGATCTCATGAGAACTCTCACAGAACAGCACCAAAGGGATGGTGCCTGACCATTCATGAAGGATGCACCCCCATGATCTAATCACCTCCCTCCAGGCCCCACCTCCAACACTGGGAACCACAGTTGAACATGTGAGGACAGAGATCCAAGCCATATCATGCCCTAAATTTCATTCAGTTATTTATTCATTCAATATGGATACCTGCCAACTATGGGCCAAGTGCTATAGCAGTACTACAGACTAGTTATTTCTACCAATGGTGAAGTGAGTACATCAATTTCTGAACTTTTCAAAGGACTTCCCAATCTTGATTATAAAAATTTTAAAACTTACTGATTATTTAAGTTCACAGTATTCAGAAGCAAATGGATTTGGGGAAAAGTCTTAAGTACCTTGCTACTATTCACCATTCATCCTCCCTATGGCTCCCATACGTTTCCACAAAGCCACGGAGAAATTTGCAGTTGAGAATAGATTCAGAAAGAGCATAGGTGGTGAGGTGGGAGAGTTGATGAATTTGATTAACAGTTGACGACACTTTGTAAGTAAAATATATACATACACTAAATTCTTCCTTTTAGGATCCAGGGTCAGAAAAAACTTTTCATCCCTTAATAAATGTATTTTTTATTAAGTTACTAATTAAATAATTTTTCTTTCATTTTCAATCATCTGTTATATCATTGCTTAACTTAGAACATGATTACAATAATTATCTCATTGTGAGTACTAATACCTCTCCTCTTTCCACTTTATTTATGGTATTTAAAAAAATTTTTACTGTCTTGTTTGTTTAGATTAAGTGTAGAAGTTATTTCAAAATTGCATTGGAAGTGGGTAGGATATACACTAATTTTTTAAAGAAATGCTGAACAAAAGTAGCAGAATGAGCTGGCCACTAAGATCGTCAGTCTGTCAACCCTGAAGCAATGCTTGTCTTAATATAACTTCATGGACCCAAACATATAAGAAGAATGGATACAACAGGACACCCAAATGGTTGGTATAAGTCATATAAGAGGTTAATACGTGAGAGATCCCAAGTGTAGTAAAAGAAGAAATGCTTTCAGAATTCTAGAAAACACTTAAAGCAGTTCAAAAAGAGTTACTCCATTTATTATACCATATTTGTATATAAATGTTCATCTAATCCTTTAGAGCTTGTATTTCCCAAATCAATTATAGGTAGAGCAGATTGTTTGAGGCTAAGGCCTCAGATTAACTCTAAATACAAATTCAATTACATAAATTCATGGATTTGTTTATTCAATGACTGTTTATTAAGTACTATGAATTGGGTACTCTACTGGGAACTAGAGCTACATCAGGAGACAAAGGGACATGATCTTGACCTCATGGAGCTTATAAACCAGTAAAGGAGCCAGATATTTGGTAAAAATGAATAGCACATATAATGGGCTAAATAGTGGTCCCTGAAATATGCTCAAATCCTAATCCCCAGAAGGTGCAAATATTACCTTACATGGCAAAAGATATGATTAAGTTAAATACTCTTAAGAGGAGGCACTTATCCTGACTTATCTGGGTTGACCTGAAATTCAGTCACATCCATTATTATAAGAGAGGGGCAGAGGAAGATTACACAGACAAGCATAGGAGAAGGTGACATGAAAATGGAGACAGTGATTGGAGTGATGCAGCCATTAGCCACAGGACACAAAGGAATGCCTACAACCACCAGCAACTGGAAAGGGCAAAGAATGGACTCTCCCACAAAATCTCCAGAGCGACTGTGACCTTGCCAACTCATTGATTACAGAACTTAGAGAGAATGAATTCTTGTTTTAAGCCACTGAGGTTGTAGTAATTTGTTATATCAGTGCTAGGAAACTAACACCGCACAAAAACTGCAATATAATTACAATTTGTGACAAGTGTCTAAAATGAAAAGTACAGAATAATAAGGGTAGAACATGGAAACCTACACTGTATTGAATATAATAAAGAGAAAAGAGAAGGACAAGGGAAACAATATAGACTCGCTTTATGGAATATCTGGTTAATAATCATAGTGCTAAATACAGGCACACACTTACATGCACACATTGCCAGAAAAATGCCCTACCAAGCCCACATTCCAAAATATAAAATTATATGTGTGTGTATTTGTGTAGATAAGTAGGCAGATTCAAAACTGTCATGGAAATATATATTTATACTATAAACAGTAGTTTAAAGTTAATTAAAATAAAAAGGTTTTGATAACAATGCTGATTATATTATTCTAATTCTAGATTAGAATTTCCCATAATGTTATCACGAATTCAGTTTAATATTTGATTTCCCCAAAAGGTTTCCTAAAATTCTAAGAGGATATGAAATGTTATGTCTTCAAAAAAAATTGTAGATAACACTGTCAACACCACCTGGTGATGGGGCACTTTGCAAACCCCAGAATATGACTGAGGGTATACAGAACACCAAGTGCAGTAGGAGCTACACAAATTCAAAATTTGAGAAGTGTGAGTGGCATGAAATTAAAAGGGACAACCAAGGTCATCAGGATAGATGCAGAAATGGCAAAAACTACATAATTATTTATTCTCAAAAGTAGAGAACACCCAGCTAATTTTTATTATTACTTGTAGAGACAAGGTCTCACTATATTGCGCAGGGTGGTCTCGAACTCCTGGAGGCTCAAGCAATCATCCCACCTCAACCTGTCAAAGTATTGTAATTAGAAGGATAAGCCACCAAACTCAGCAATTTTCAGCATTCTTAAAGAAAATATAATTCCAAGCAAGAATTTCTGTCTTGCCAAACTAGGCTCCATAAGCAAAGGAGAAATGTTTTTCTGACAAGCAAGCATTAAGGGGATTTTTTACCACTAGACTAGCCTTGCAAGAGATTCTTAAGTGAATTGTAAACATGAAAACGAAAGAACAATATCTGCTACCACAACATCACACTTAAGTACATAGCTCACAGACCCTGTAAAGCAACTAGACAATGAAGACTATAAAGCATCCAACTAACAACTTCACAAGAGGATCAACACCTCACATATCAATATTAACCTTGAATTTAAATGGTCTAAATGCCCCACTTAAAAGGTGTAGAGCTGAAAGTTGGGTAAAAAAATAAGACCCTTCTATCTGCTGTCTTCAAGAAACCCATCTCACACATAACAACACCCATAGGATCAAAGTAAAGGGTTGGAGAAAGACAAATCATACAAATATTTAGAAAACAAAATAGAGCAACAGTTTCTGTTTTTATATCAGAAATAACAGTTTTCAAACCAACAACAGTAAAAAATAACAAAGAAGGGTAATACATAATGACAAAGGATTCAATTCAAGTTAAGTCAAGAAGAGTTAACTACCTTAAATATGTACACCCAACATTGGAACACAAGATTCTTAAAGCAACTACTTCCAGACCTACAGAAAGACTTAAACACCAAGAAAATAATAGTGCAGAACTTCAACCCCTTACTGATGCCCTTAGACAGATCAGTTGAGGCAGACAACTAACAAAGAACTTCTGGACTTAAATTTGACACTTGACCATTGGATCTAATAGATATCTACAGAATGTTTCACCCATTAAGCACAGAATATATATTTGTCTCAATAGCACATGGAACGTACTCTAAAACTGACCACATATCAGCCATAAAGCAAGTCTCAATAAATTTTTAAAAAGTGAAATCATACCAACCATATTCTCAGAATACAGTGGAATACATATTAAAATCAGTATCAAGAAGATCCCTCAAAACCACAAAATTACATAGGAATTTAACAAATTGCTTGTAAATCACTTTTGGATAAACAACGAAATTAAGTCAGAAATCAAATTATTCTTTGAAACAAATGAAAACACAGACACACCATATCAAAATCTCCGGGATGCAGCAAAAGCAGTGTTAAGAGGAAAGTTTATAGAACTAAGCACACCAACCTCAAAAAATTAGAAAAATTTCAAATTAATGATTTAACATCATGCCTAGAGTAACTAAAAAAACAAGAACAAATTAACCCCAAAGCTAGCACAAGAAAAAAAAATAACTAAAATCAGAGCAAAGCTCAATAAAATTCAGATCCAGAAATCCATACAAAGAATCAACAAAACCCAAATTAATTTCTTAAAAGGAAAAGCAAGGATGATAGACCTCTAGCTAGATTAATAAAAGAAAAAAAGGAGAAAACGTACAAATAAGCACAATCAAAAATGACAAAGGTGACATTACAACCAATCCCCAAAAATACAAAAGATCTTCACAGACTGGAGAACAGAAAGTGGGTTCTCATTATTCTTCATTGTTAAATGTATCCTCAATATACCCTCCTGGGAGAGAAGTAGAGGCTAATAAAGATGAGATTAATAATAATAGCCATTATCATTTGTTGAGAACTGACTATGTATGAGGCTCTATGCTAAGCACTTTCACGCAATGGCTCTTTTAAATCCTCACAACTCCATCAAGTAAGTAATAACACTTACATTTTACAAAAAAGGAAACTGAGGTTTTGAGAGTTTCTTTAATTCAAATTACTCAAATTCACAGAATTCATAAACAGTAGAGGAGAATTAGAAGACAAATCTTTCTCATTCCAGAACTTGGGTGTTTAGCTACTTTATACTGAACTCAAGGTAGCTGGGTAACACAGACAAAATGCTTTCATCATTTTATTGTTTCAAATTGTGCATATGAAGAAGCTTCCACAGTTTTGTAGAGATATTTTAGTAGCTTCCAGAAAGGAAAACTACATGAGTTGAGTTGGCACGTTAGCTGCTTAATCATGTTTGCTTTAATGTCACTAAAAAATAAAAGCTATATCTTACCTTGCCCAGAGGATGTTCCAAGTTTTTGTGGGTCAATATAAATTCAGGTAAAATAGAAAGAAAGAAAATTCAAAGGGCCATTATTGTTCACAGGCCAAATTATTGCCCCATTTAGAAGAACTATTGAAATTAAATATTAAAATCTTGAAGTAACATTATGTTATTCAAAGTCTATTTTTCTGCCATCTACTTTCAGAAAAATGAATCTCAAGAGAATAAGGAACATTTGGCTAAGTATTTTTTTCTACCAAGTATTGGGAGTAATCAGAGTGGCTTTAAGCCAAAGAGATAACATTGCTCTGACAGAATTGTCCTGAAACCATTCAAATGATTTACGGTGCTTTAAGTCCTACAAACTTACATCAAGTTAAATTAAAGGAATGAGGTAATATAGAGACATCTGTCTATATATTCAGGGTGTATATGCTGATGTTTGTATACAATATATATAATGCTACTACATCACTTTACCATTTTTGTCACAGACAATAACTCAACAACAGCTTTATGCCGGCCAAGGGGATCATAACTGGCAGACCTCAGTATATTTTATACTGCATTAGTGCATTGCTTCAGTCAGCTAACGATCCTGACTTTTCAACCCATCTATTTCATTAGTGAATCTGAATTTATAGGCAACATCTTTCTCCTAATGCACAGAGCAGCTTCCCTGGCCCCTGTGGCATATTGTGGCTTCACACCACCTAAATCAGTCACAGTTCTAGGACTTTCAGGATTTGGAAACTAATCCATTTAACTTTTCAGTGGGAACAATAGTTTCTTTCTGAGAAATGAGCTATTTAGTTAGAGCCTTTCTCTTCCTCTTTCCTACCACATCAGTTCTAATGAATTGTCTAAAATCTGTTTTCCTCATTAGGCTGTAAACCACAGGAGAGAAAGAATGAAGCCAATCTTGTTTGCAGAATCTAGCATGGCCTGGTACATGTACAGTAAATACTTAATAAACATTTGATGTAGCTTTTGTTGTTATGTAATCATAAAAAATGCCATGCTGGATCACATTAGCAGTCCATTCAAAAATACATCTGTGGTATGATTGTCCTATCAACAACTGTTTATTTAGTGTCTACTATGTGTGGGGTACCATGCTGGTGGAAACAAAAATAAGTAAGACCATCTCTGCCTACAAGTTGCTTAGGAGTTTAGAAGGAGCAATGAGACAATTTCAATAGGTATAATCCAAGATGAATAATGTAGGTGCTATGAAAGAAGTACCAAGAAAGTGCTACAGGATTTCAAAAACATCTTATTGTCAGAATCTGGAAAGAAGAAGGTAGCTTTTAGATGGAACATGGAGGAAGGTTGGAATTCTCAAGAGAATGGAAAGAAAGGAAACAACAAACTCAAGGGCACAGCAGGAACAAAGCCATAGAGACCAGAAAGTGTGAGATCTTTTCAGGACAGTTTACTTGTGACTCCAGTGTACCAATAGCTTGGGTTATATGGAGAAGCTATGGTAATATTGCAACGTCTAAACTGGTCTTATACATGGGAACCTTGCATATTAAGGCAAGGAAGGAGGAGCTGGGGCTTAATTCAGATACACAGAGCACCCTTCATGGCAATGGCCCATAGGAGACCATAGTCATTTTCAACATTTGGCTATACATAGATGTCTCTGATTCCCTTCAGTGACTTTTTTTTTTTTTTTTTTTTTCTCAAAGCCAGACACTGCTAGTCCCTATACCGCCCCTGGTAGTGTCTCAATTGCTTTTTTTTTTTTTTTTTTTTTTTTTCTGTTTTCAAACTTGCCAACAATTTTCAAATCCTGGATTGTTTACACAAATTGTAAAACAATTCTCTGTTTTTTAAAAAAAATTTCTGTGCTAGTCTCTTCTTTAGGGAAGAGAGGAGTAGTTCACTGGTGAGTCAGCCACAGAGCTCAAAGCCTTATACATTATATTTGTCTCATTTAATTTTCACAACTTGTAAATCACTTGGATACCATTATCACTCCAATTTTAGAGATTTGCAAAGTAAGGTCATTGAGCTGGTAAGAATCAGAGATGGATTCAAATTCAAGTGCCTGATTTGGAAGGTGAACTTTTAACCACTCACCACAGCATACTCATTCTTTTAAAGAGTTCATTTCTAACAGCTTACAGTCAAAATGTGGTTTTTTCTGTCATTAGTTTTCAATGTTTTTACAATTATCTCCATAAACATATAGGATGTATTTGACTACATGAGGAGAGAAAGTCTAACTGCAAATGATCTGGCTCATTCTGCCTAGACGTGAGAAGATGCCACACTGGCACTGTTCTTCACACTGTCAAATATTATTTTTAAGTCTGGGATATTTCCCAAATCTGAAATGCTGTCTTTATTTTCCCCGAACCAAATAATAACTGTCTTACTTCCAACAAAGATAGAATGACAGAATTGTGTTTGCTTCTGGTTTTTATTTTTCCAGATAATATCAGAAAACACAAAGGGAAACAGTATTCTCAGAGTCTATTAGGCAACAGTGCTAGATAATACATTTTTGAACAGTAGTGAAAACATAGCCCTGGTAAATAAATATATATTGATTTGGTTGATTTATTCATTCTTTATGTACTAGAAACAGCTACCTATAAAAGGTAATAACTGACTTGAACATAATATCTGGTTTGATGTATTCCCTCAGTCACTGAAATTATAGAGAAATCCAATGCTGAAACAAACTTCTGATTTTGGAAACAGATTTTTTTTATTACAATAATGCTCTCAGCTGAAAAAGCAAATGCGACTCAGTTTAAATTATAATATAAAATCTAAATATTTATTATTTTAAAGACAGTAGATTTGTCACAAGATAGCTTTGTGAATCAAGAATTCTAAATGGCAAGGGATATTCTTGGTCTCTGGTGACAGAACCTACAGGAGCACCAATTTAGCCTCATATGTTGAGTTTACATATGGTTGGTCATGGACGTATAAACATTCATTTGGAGAAAATGTAATGGTAAATTTCCAGAACATATTATTCAGAGAAGGTAAGAATCTACTTTTATATCAAAGTCCAGAGTCAACACACTCATGGGAAACAGTAAGAAATGATCGATAAAATTATGCAATAGCAAGCCAGCAGAGCGGGTAAAAGCACTTTTTTTCAGGGCTCTGACCAAGGGAATGAGCTGTAGTGCCCTTGCCTGGCAGGTGTAATCACAAAGCCCACTATCTAGTCAAGCATAGAAAATGTCTCAATAGATGCTATTCTTAAAAAAACAGATGTCAACACGCATCCTCACCCATCAATTTGGCTAAACATGGCTTGAGCCCCCTTCATACAACTGAAGTTAGTCCCAACCCTCTCCACATTTCTGTGAGTTTCATTTCATGCTTTTCTGCACTTCTTGCTTTCTGAGGATATTTTATTATTATTCACAGTCTTCTTGAGTTGAAAGTTTAGTTTATGAATTTTCAGTTTTTCTTGTTTTCAAATATGTGTTTTAAATCTATAAAGATCCTCCACAAATACCTTTCCAGCTACATTCTCATTTGAGCTGCATTCTCATTTCTAGTCCATGTTAAATATTTCATAACTTCCATTAAGCTTTCTTCTTTAACCCATTAAGTATTTAGAATTGTGTTCCTCAGTTTCCAATTATATTTGGCTCTGGGAGAAGTTATTAGTTGGGCTATTTTTAAAAATTAATTTCTGATTTATTACACTGTGTTTAAAAATTGTTATTAGTGTAATATGCTTTGGAATTTGTTGAGACTTCCTTTATTGCCTAGAATGTGATCAGTTTTTCAAAACTTGTTTTACATTTGCTTAAAAAGATGTAAATTTTCTTTTTGTTTTTTTAAATTATACTTTAAGTTCTAGGGTGCATGTGCACAACGTGCAGGTTTGATACATAGGTATAAATGTGCCATGTTGGTTTGCTGCACCCATCAACTCATCATTTACATTAGGTATTTCTCATAATGCTATCCTGCCCCCAACCCCCTACCCCCGACAGGCCCTGTTGGGTGATGTTCCCCGCCCTGTGTCCAAGTGATCTCATTGTTCAATTCCCAACGATGAGTGAGAACATGCGGTGTTTGGTTTTCTGTCCTTGTGATAGTTTACTGAGAATGATGGTTTCCAGCTTCATCCATGTCCCTGCAAAGGACACAAACTCATCCCTTTTTAATGGCTGCATACTATTCTGTGGTGTATATGTGCCACATTTGCTTAATCCAGTCTATCATTGATGGTCATTTGGGTTGGTTCCAAGTCTTTGCTATTGTGAATAGTGCCGCAATAATCATACATGTGCATTTGTCCATATGTTGGGTGCAGGGTTCAGTATTTTTATAATTAAATAATAACTGTTATTATGTTATTCAAAACTCATATAGCCTTTAGTCTTGGTCTCTCAATTTCAAAATCTCCTACTTAGTATCTATATTAATTCCGTCCTGCAGTTTTACTATATGTCGATTTTTAAATGTTTAAGATGTATTTTCAGTGAATACAAAACCATTGTTGTTGAATAAGCCATGTAGTATTTTCTACTACTTCAGTCTCGTGCTGTTTTTAACTTCAAAAATGATTTAAATTATTTTCTGACTCAGAATCATGTATCGCATTTAGTTGGTGTCTGTTTTTGATCAGAAGTCCCTCAGTCTTTTTTGTTTTTTTATAATGATATTAGGAATACCGGTCACCTGTCTCGCAGAATGTGCCACAGTAAGGGTCTATCTGATGTTTCCTCATGATCATATTCAGGTTACATATTTTTGGCAAAAATAGTACAAAAATTATGTTATGTCCTCTTCCTCTTCTGTTAAGGGTACATGATATTGGATTGTTCCATTCCCTGTAAAGTTAACTTTAATTGCATGGTTAAGATGGTATATGCCAGTATTCTCCTCTGTAAAGTTACTGTTTTTCTCTGTGTTGTTATAAAGTATTTTGTAGGGAGATACTTGGGTATGTGTGGAGGTAGGGGGAGGTATTAACAAATTTTCACTTACTGGTTTTAGCATCCTCTGATAATGCAATCCTGAATCATTTATGTTTCTGGTGGTTTCTACATATATATTTTTGATGTATGAAAAGTTTATTGGAATTCAATACTTACCTGTATTTCTTTAGAATATAATAGATTGAAGACAAACAGCCAAAGAGATTGAATAACAATTAAGCAAGTAAGACTTATAAATGACCAATAACTATACCAAAAAATTCTAACTACCCCTAATTGAAAACATCCAAATTAAAACAATGAAGCATATGTTTTCACCAAGCAAATTTGCAAAGAAAAAGAATAATAACATTCTGTGGCAGGATTTTCAAAAACAGAAAGTAGTTCTTTGTATTTTTGTACTTTCACAACTACATCTTTACTGCTACAGCTATAATATAGATAAAAAATTTTGGAAGCAATTTGGCAGTATCAAAATATTTTTCCCTTTCAACTTCTGTTTTAGATTTAACGGGTACACGTGCAGGTTTGTTGCATGGGTATATTGCCTGATGCTGGTGTTTGGTTTAGCAATGCTCTCATCACCCAGGTACTGAGCATAATGCCCAATAGTTTTTCAACCTTTGACTCCTTTCCTCCCTCCGCCTCTAAACATCCCCAGTATCTATTTATTATTTTTTATCTTTATATCCGTAAGTACCCAATGTTTAGCTCCCACTTATGAGCGAGTATATGCAGTACTTGGTTTTTGTTCCTGAATTCATTTGCATAGGATAATTAATGTTATCCTAATGTCATCCAATGTTATCCATGTTGCTGCAAAAAACATGATTTTTTAAGGTTATGTAGTATTCCATGGTTTATATGTTCCACATTTTCTTTGTCCAGTTGACCACTGATGAGAACCTAGATTGATCCCATGTCTTTGATATTGTGAATAGCACTGCAACGAACATACAAATGCATGTTGTAGAATAATTTGTTTTATTCTGGATATATACACAGTAATGGGATTGCTGGGTTGAATGGTAGTTCTAAGTTTTTTGAGAAATCTTCAAACTGCTTTCCAGTGGCTAAACTAACTTACATTCCCACGAGCAGTGTATAAGAATTCCCTTTTTTTCATGGCCTTGCCAGCATCTGTTTTTTGTTTGGTTTTGTTTTGTTGTTTTTTTGGCTTTTTGCTAGTAGCCATTCTATCTGGTATAAGATGGTATCTCATTGTGGTTTTGATTTACATTTCTCTGATGACTGGTGATGCTGAGCATCATTTTTCTTATGACTGTCAGTTACTCACATGTCTTCTTTTGGGAAGTGTCTGTGCATGTCTTTCACCCATTTTTAATGGGGTTATTTGTTTTGGGCTTGTATTAAGTTCCTTGTAGATTCTGGATATTGGACCTTTGTTGGATGCATGCTTAGCAAATATTTTCTCTCATTCTATAAGTTGTTTCTTTACTCTGTTGATAATTTATTTTGCTGTGCAGAAACTCTTTAATTTAATTGGATCACTTGTCAACTTTTGTTTTTGTTGCAGTTGCCTTTGAGGACTTAGTCATAAATTCTTTGCCAAGCCCAATGTCCAGACCTAGGTTTTATTCTAGGATTCTTAGAGTTTGAGGTCTTACATTTAAATCTTTGATCCATTTTGAGTTAATGTTTCTATATAGTGAAACGGTAGGGGTCCAGTTTAATTCTTCTGCATATGGCTAGCCAGCAATCCCAACACCGTTTATTGAATAAGGAGTCCTTCCCCCTTGCTTATTTTTGTCGACTTTATCAAAGATCATATGGCTGTATATTTGTGATTTTATTTCTGTGTTCTCTATTCTCTTCCATTGGTCTACGTGTTGTCTGTTTCTGTAACAGTGTCATGTTATTTTGGTTATTGTAGCCTTATGGTTTAGTTTGAAGTTGGGTAATGTGATGCCTCTGGCTTTGTTCTTTTTGCTTAAGAACGCTTTGACTATTTACGCTTTTTGTTGATTCCACATGAATTTCAGAACAGCTTTTTCTAATTCTGTGAAAAATGACATTTGTAATTTGATAGGAAAGGCACTGAATCTATAGACTGCTTTAGGCAGGATGGACATTTTAATGAAAGTAATTCTTTTGTTATGAGCCATGTAATATTTTTTGGTGTTGTTATGTGTCATCTATGATTTCTTTTAGCAGTGTTTTGTAGTTCTCCTTGTAAAAATCTTTCACCTCCTTTGTTAGATATATTCCTAGGTGTGAGTGTGTGTGTGTGTGTCTATTGTAAATGAGACTGTGTTCTTGATTTGGCTCTCAGATTGAGCATTATTGGTGTATAGGAAATGCTACTGATTCTTGTACTTTGATTTGGTATCCTGAAACTTTACGGAAGTTGTTTATCAGTTCCAGGGGATTTCTAAGTATAGAATTATATTATCAGACTGGACACGGTGGCCCATGCCTGTAATTCCAGCAGTTTGGGAGGCCAAGGTGGACAGATCACAAAGTCAGGAGATTGAGACCATCCTGGTCAACATGGTGAAACCCCATCTCTACTAAAAACACAAAAATTAACTGGGCATGGTGGCATGCACCTGCAGTCCCAGCTACTCAGGAGGCTGATGCAAAAGAATCATTTGAACCTGGAAGGTGGAGGTTGGAGTGAGCCAAGATCGCGCCACTGCACTCAGCCTGGTGACAGAGCGAGACTCCATCTCCAAAAAAAATAAAAAGAATTATATTATCAGTGAAAAGAGATAGTTCAACTTCTTCTTTACCTATTTAGACACCTTTTATTTATTTCTCTTGCTTGATTGCTCTGGTTGGCACTTCTAGTATTATGTTAAATAGGAGGGGTGAGAGTGGGCCACATTTTCTTGTTACAGTTCTCAAGGGGAATGCTTCCAGCTTTTGCCCCATCAGCATCACATTGACTGGGCATTTGTCGTAGATGGCTGTTATTATTCTGAGGTATGCTCCTTTGATACATAGTCTCTTGAGGGTTTTTAGAATAAAGGGATGTTGGATTTTTTTCAAAGTATTTTTCTGTGTCTATTGAGATGATCGTATGGTTTTGGCTTTTAAGTCTGTTTATGTGGTCAGTCATACTTATAGTGTATGTTGAGCCAACCTTGCATCCTTGCAAGGAACGAAGCCAATTTGATTGTGGTGAATTAACTTTTGTGTTTTTTTTGAGACAGAATCTCACTTTGTCACCAGGCTGGAGTGCATCAGTGGCACCATCTCGGCTGACTGCGACCTCTACCTCCTGGGTTCAAGCAATTCTTCTGCCTCAGCCTCCTGAGTAGCTTGGGACTATAGGCATGGACCACCATATCCAGCTAATTTTTGTATATTTAGTAGAGAAGTGGTTTAACCATGTTGGCCAGGATGGTCTCGATCTCTTGACCTTGCGATTGACCCACCTTGGCCTCCCAAAGTGCTGGGATTACAGGTATGAGCCACCACACCTAGCCAGTGAATTAACTTTTTGATGTGCTGCAGGATTTGGCATGCTAGTATTTTGTAGAGAATTTTTGCATCTATCCCTGTGTTAGGGATATTGGCCTGAAGTTTTCCTTTTTCACTGTGTCTTTGCCAGGTTTTGGTATGAAGGTGATGCTGGCTTCATAAAATGAGTTAGAGAGGAGTCCCTCCTTCTTGGTTTTTGGCATAGTTTCAGTAGAATTGGCACTGGTTCTTCTTCATACATCTGGTAGAATGTGGCTGTAAATCCACCTGGTCCATGGCTTTCTTTGGTTGGTGGGTTTTTTATTAATTATTCAATTTCAGAACTTGATATTGGTCTGGTCAGGGTTTTAGTTTCTTCCTGATTTTATCCAGGAATGTTTTGTTTCCAGGAATTTACCTATCTCCTCTAGAGTTTCTAGTCTGTATGCATAGAGGTGTTCATAATGGTCTCTAGGAATCTTTTGTATTTCTGTTGGATTGGTTGTAATGTCACCTTTGTCATTTCTGATTGTGCTTCTTTGGATCTCCTCTTTTTTCCTTTGTTAAACTAGCTATCAGTCTGTCAATCTTGTTCAACCTTTTAAAGAACCAACTTTGGGTTTTGCTGATTCTTTGCATGGATGCTCGGATCTAAGTCTCACTGAGTTCTACTCTGATTTTAGTTATTTCTTTTCTTCTGCTAGCTTGAGAGTTAGTTTGTTCCTGTTTTCCTAGTTCCTCTAGGTGTGATGTTAGATCATTAATTTAAGATTTTTCTAAGTTTCCAAGGTAGGTGTTTAGTACTACAAACTTTCCTCTTAACACTGCTTTTACCGCATCCCAGAGATTTTTATGTTTTGTCTCTGTTTTCATCTATTTCAAAGAAATTTTTTATTTCTGCCTTAACTTTGCTGCTTTCAGGAGTAAGTTGTTTAATTTCCATGTAACTCTGTGGTTTTAAGAGATCCTCTTGGTATTGATTTTTGTTTTTATTTCACTGTGGTCCAAGAGTATGGTTGGTATGATTTTGACTTTTTTGAATTTGTTGACACATGCTGTATGGCTGAGTATGTGGTTGATTTCAGAGTATTCTATGTACAGATGGCAAGAATGTATATTCTGTGGTTGATGGGTGGAGTATTCTATAGATATCTGTCAGGTTCAATTTGTCATGTGTCAAATTTATGTCAACTTTAAGCCAACAATAGTAAAAAAGGACAAAGAAGGAAACTATATAATGATAAAAAGTTCAATTCAATCAGAAGATTTAATTGCCCTGAATAGATACATACCCAACATTGGAGCACCAGATTCATAAAGTTTTCTGCCTCAATGATCTGAATATGGTGTCAGTGGGGTGTTGAAGTCCCCCATTAATCTTGTGCATTTGTCTGAGTCTTTTCATAGCTCTATGAGTAGTTGTTTTAAGAATCTGGTGCTCCAATGTTGGGTATGTATCTATTTAGGGCAATTAAATCTTCTGGTTGAATTGAACTTTTTATCATTATATAGTTTCCTTCTTTGTCCTTTTTTGCTATTGTTGCTTAAAGTCTGTTTTATTTGATATAAGAACAGCAGTCCCTGCTTTTTTGTGTTTTCCATTTGCTTTCCATTGTAGATCTTTCTCCAAACCTTTACTTTAAGCCTATTGTTCTCATTACATATGAGATGGCTCTCTTGAACAAAGCAAACAGATGGGTCTTTTTTTTTAATCCAACTATATGGTCTGTGCCTTTTAAGTGTGGATGTTCAGACCATTTGCATTCAAGTTTAATATTAATAGGTGAACTTTTGGTTCTATCATGAAGTTACTAGCTAATTGCTCTGTAGTTTCTATTGTGTGGTTGCTTTGTAGGGTCTGTAGACTGCCAAATGCTGATTTTCTAACTCTACTTTTCTGTCTCCATTTCTCAGTTGGCATTCTACTCTGAAGAAGAGCTTGTCCTTATTTCCCTGTCCTGGCCCTATTGCCACATAGCAAAACACTCCAAGATTAGAGGCATAAACAACAACCATTTTGTTATAGCTACACATACTTGTAGTCAGGAGTCTAGAAACTGCATAATGAAGAGAGATTTTCACTACCCTATCATTTCTCTTTTAACAACAAGCAGCCAGAAAGAGCAGACAGTAAAACACAGATAAGACAGCTGAGACACAGAGGGAGCAGGGGGAAGTCTTTTGGGTAACTGTCGAACTTCACCCTCATACAGTGGGCCCCAGTAAAACACTGGGCCATAATAAGCACATTCCTTTCTCTTCAAGTGCGCTAAGATAGATAGGGAAGCTAAAAGCAGACTCGGTGGGTATACCTGCAGCTGCAGGAAGATGTATGGGAACAGACACAAAACTCCCTCCCAGATAAGCACAACAAAGAGACACAGAAGTAATCCAAGCCTCTGATAAACTCTCCTGCCCTGAATTCCTAAAATCTCTTAGTCTGTAAAAGAGAGTGCCTCTGACCTAACTCAGACAGAAGCCCCACTCAGGTTTATTTTCCAAAATAAACCTATCTTTAACTGCCAAGCTGCTTTTCATATTTCTTTCCTCTTTCTTTAATTCTTACACCTTTAAAGACAGTATAAATAAAATACTGTGAAATGAGTATTTAAGGACTATAAGTATATTTTGTCTTAGGTAGAAATTATGCTTTCACAGTATAAATAAAATACTGTGTATGAAGGTAAATTGGTTTATTCTCCCATCCTTCACCCACACTTCAGTCTGATTATGTTATTTATTAGAGATAGGCTCATATTTTTCTTGATTATATTCCATTTTACAATATTTTACCCATCCTTTTTGATATTATTTTATATTTTGGGCAAGTAAAACATTAATATAATACCAAAATTTAAAACTATGCAAAAAATAGAAGTACTAAGAGAAGTGCTAACTCTTCATCCATTCAACCCCATTCTCACCTATCTCCTATAGGTAATCAAACTCATTAGTTTCTATTTATCCTTCATATGTTTCATTTTGAAAAAATACCGGGCATATTTGTTTTAGGCTAAATATTTTTGTCTGATTACAACTTCAAACTTACCTCATAGATACTGTTATGTGCTGATTTCACTAACATTAGACCACTTGCCTCTTTGTCTCTTCCTTCTCCTTCCACTTTTTAGTTGCATTATTTCTACCTTATGAAGACAAATAAAAATTATATATTATTCTTCCTCCCTCATCCTCACGTTTGATAAATCTACAATTAATACTCACAATAGCTTCTTTTCTACAGTTTTCCCAGTTCTCTCTTGGTTAGATGCTTATCCTCTGGTAGATTCCTTAAGCAGGGCTTGTGAACATAATAGTCCTTAAATTCTTGAATCATTAAAATGGTTTTTATGTATTCTTACTATTTGAAGAATAGTTTGGCTAGACATAACATCTTTGTTTCATAATTTCTCTCCTTTAGATTTTTTTCAATGCTGTTACACTATTGCTTTTCTTCATGCATTTATTTTTTAAGTCAAGCTTATGGAGGTAAATTTTACATACAATAAAATTTACCCTTTTAATGGGTGCAGTTTGATGAGTTTCAGAAAATATATAAGGTCATGTAACAACCACCAAAATAAAAATATATGAACCACCACCAACCACCATAATAAAGATATTTCCACGTCCCCAAAAAGTTTCCTCCTCCCTTTTTATAATCAGCATACTCTTTGCATCCACAGGCCCTGGAAAACACTAATCTGCTTTCTGTTCCTGTAATTTTGCCTTCCCTAAAATTTTATATAAATAGAATCATACACTTTATAGTCTTTCGTGTTTTTAGCATAATACTTTTGTGATTTATCCATGTCCTAGCAACACTTAATGGTTTCTACATGCTGACTAACTATAGCTACAACATGATTTTTTATTTGTTTACCAGTTGCTTGATAGTTGTGTTGCTTCTAGTTTCTAACTATTATGAATATAGTTGCTTCGAATATTTATGTGAAGGTTTTGTATGAACATATGTTTTTATTTCTCATGAATACATACCTAGGAATAAAATTTCTGGATTATATAATAAGTTTATGCTTATTTGTTATTATTTTTATTATTGAAATGATACCTCATTCTTTTGCCCAGGCTGGAGCGCAGTGGTGTACTCACAGTTCACTGCAGCCTCAACCTCCCTGGGCTCAGGTAATCCTCCCACCTCAGACTCCTGAATAGCTGGGACCACAGACGTGTGCCCCCACACACACACATATATGTATATACACACACACACATATATATATATATATATATATATTTTTTTTTTTTTTTTTTTTTTTTTTGAAGAGAGAGTTTCACCATGTTGCCCAAGCCAGTCTCAAACTCCCAGGCTCAAGTGATCTGCCTGCTGCCTCAGCCTCTCAAAGTGCTGGGAATACAACCATGAGCCACCACACCCAACTATTTATGTTTAACTTTGTAAATACATATCAAACTGTATGTTATTTTTGAGAAATCAAATTCCAGTTTAACTCTTATTCTTGTAAGTTAACTTGATTTTTTTTGCCCTGAGAACCTAAGGACTTTTTCTGTCTGTTTAAAGTCTGATAGATTTACTAAGATATGTATCAGAGTTCATTGTTCTGAATGAATTTTCAGAGAGTGAATCATTTCATATGTGGATTTATTCTGTTTTTTAGAAATTTTTCTTGAACCATTGTTTCAAATTTTAGTCATCTTCATTGTTTTTCTTTTCAGGCAAGTAAATTGTACGATATATACATTAGACCTTCTTTGCCTAATTTCCATTGCACTCACTCTCTCTGACCCTTATAACTCTTCCATTTATCTTGTGTTCATTCACTTTGCTGTTTCTCTGCTTTTCTTCAGTTGTTTGTATTAATTTTCCATTTGAGTTTATTTAAGAGGAAGGCACCTTATAATTTAAACTTTGTTTCTAATATTTTTTTTCTTTTTCCTCTATTTCTCTCCTGAATTTTTTAATCAACTCTTACTTAATCTGTCTCTTTTTTTCTTTTTTGGCCAGTTTTAGTTTTAAGTTTACATATTTTTTAATTTCCTGTAATGCTTGTCAAGTTTTTTTTTTTTTTTTTTTTTTTTTTTTTTTTTTTCAGTCTTCTGCTGCATGTTTTCATTTGGAGAGGAAATTTTTATCCGCTAAAATATGTTGATTTTAACTTTATGTTTTCTTTTTCTAGAAGCTTTGTTTAAATGAATACTACTACCTTTCTGCATTTTGTGGACAGGGTTGGCAGTTTGAGATAACTTACAAGATTCCTGTTTCAAGATACTTTCTTCTGTCAATATAATGAAACACAACTCCTTTACTGGATCTTTTTTAAATGTTGGAGGAAGACTGCTTATTTTGAGGACCAGTCTGAAAATATTTGGCAAAAGACAGTAGGTATATATCCTGTGGCTGATAATATTTTATACAAAAAATACATATACACAAGGAGATATGAATGAAAATATTTACCACAGCACTCTTTGTAAAAGGAAGAGTTCAAAACTACCTGGGTGTTTACCAATAGTAAATGGAAATCAAAATGTGGTATATACAAGTGATGGGGTAATAATAATTGAATGTAAGAAGAAAGTAGTAAGCAGAATAAGTGTTTAACATGACAACATGTATGTAAGTTAAATAGCACAAGTATGGATGAAATTTGAGACCAGGGATGATTAGTAAAAGAAAAGAAAATGCGGGGGGCGGAGCAAGATGGCCGAATAGGAACAACTCCAGTCTCCAACTCCCAGCGCGAGCGACACAGAAGACCGGTGATTTCTGCATTTTCAACTGAGGTACTGGGGTCATCTCACTAGGGAGTGCCGGACAATCGGTGCTGGTCAGCTGCTGCAGCCTGACCAGCGAGAGCTGAAGCAGGGCGAGGCATCGCCTCACCTGGAAGCGCAAGGGGGAAGGGGATCCGTTTTCCTAGCCAGGGGAACTGAGACACACAACACCTGGAAAATCGGGTAACTCCCACCCCAATACTGCGCTGTAAGCATACAGGCATTCCAGGAGAATATATCCCACACCTGGCCGGGAGGGTCCCACGCCCACGAAGCCTCCCTCACTGCTAACACAGCAGTCTGCCGCGATCTATCCGCAAGGCAGCAGCGAGGCTGGGGGAGGGGCGCCCGCCATTGCTGAGGCTTAAGTAGGTAAACAAAGCCGCTGGGAAGCTCGAACTGGGTGGAGCTCACAGCAGCTCAAGGAAGCCTGCCTGTCTCTGTAGTCTCCACCTCTGGGGACAGCGCACAGCTGAAGACCAACAGGGGAAGTAGCGGGAGCCGGTGCAGACGCGAACGACTCTGTCTGACAGCTTTGGGGAGAGCCGCGGATCTCCCAACGCGGAGGTTGAGATCTGAGAACGGACAGACTGCCTGCTCAGGTGTGTCCCTGACCCCTGAGTAGCCTAGCTGGGAGACATCCCCCACTAGGGGCAGTCTGACACCCCACACCTCACAGGGTGGAGTACACCCCTGAGAGGACACTTCCAAAGGAAGAATCAGACAGGTACACTCGCTGTTCAGCAATATTCTATCTTCGGCAACCTCTGCTGCTGATACCCAGGCAAACAGGGTCTGGAGTGGACCTCAAGCAATCTCCAACAGACCAACAGAGAGTCCTTCTGACTGTCAGAAGGAAAACTATCAAACAGGAAGGACACCTATACCAAAACCCCATCAGTTCGTCACCACCATCAAAGACCAGAGACAGATAAAACCACAAAGATGGGGAAGAAGCAGGGCAGAAAAGCTGGAAATTCAAAAAATAAGAGCGCATCTCCCCCTGCAAAGGAGCGCAGCCCATCACCAGCAACGGATCAAAGCTGGTCAGAGAATGACTTGGACGAGAGGAGAGAAGAAGGCTTCAGTCCATCAAACTTATCAGAGCTAAAGGAGGAATTACGTACCCAGCGCAAAGAAACTAAAAATCTTGAAAAAAGAGTGGAAGAATTGACAGCTAGACTCATTAATGCAGAGAAGATCATAAACGAAATGACAGAGATGAAAACCATGACACGAGAAATACGTGACAAATGCACAAGCTTCAGTAACCGACTCGATCAACTGGAAGAAAGAGTATCAGCGATTGAAGATCAAATGAATGAAATGAAGCGAGAAGAGAAACCAAAAGAAAAAAGAAGAAAAAGAAATGAGCAAAGCCTGCAAGAAGTATGGGATTACGTAAAAAGACCAAATCTACGTCTGATTGGGGTGCCTGAAAGTGAGGGGGAAAATGGAACCAAGTTGGAAAACACTCTTCAGGATATCATCCAGGAGAACTTCCCCAACCTAGTAGGGCAGGCCAACATTCAAATTCAGGAAATACAGAGAACGCCACAAAGATACTCCTCCAGAAGAGCAACTCCAAGACACATAATTGCCAGATTCACCAAAGTTGAAATGAAGGAAAAAATCTTAAGGGCAGCCAGAGAGAAAGGTCGGGTCACCCACAAAGGGAAGCCCATCAGACTAACAGCAGATCTCTCGGCAGAAACTCTACAAGCCAGAAGAGAGTGGGGGCCAATATTCAACGTTCTTAAAGAAAAGAATTTTCAACCCAGAATTTCATATCCAGCCAAACTAAGTTTCATAAGTGAAGGAGAAATAAAATCCTTTACAGATAAGCAAATGCTTAGAGATTTTGTCACCACCAGGCCTGCCTTACAAGAGACCCTGAAGGAAGCCCTAAACATGGAAAGGAACAACCGGTACCAGCCATCGCAAAAACTTGGCAAAATGTAAAGACCATCGAGGCTAGGAAGAAACTGCATCAACTAACGAGCAAAATAACCAGTTAATATCATAATGGCAGGATCAAGTTCACACATAACAATATTAACCTTAAATGTTAATGGACTAAATGCTCCAATTAAAAGACACAGACTGGCAAACTGGATAAAGAGTCAAGACCCATCAGTCTGCTGTATTCAGGAGACCCATCTCACATGCAGAGACATACATAGGCTCAAAATAAAGGGATGGAGGAAGATCTACCAAGCAAATGGAGAACAAAAAAAAGCAGGGGTTGCAATCCTAGTCTCTGATAAAACAGACTTTAAACCATCAAAGATCAAAAGAGACAAAGAAGGCCATTACATAATGGTAAAGGGATCAATTCAACAGGAAGAGCTAACTCTCCTAAATATATATGCACCCAATACAGGAGCACCCAGATTCATAAAGCAAGTCCTTAGAGACTTACAAAGAGACTTAGACTCCCATACAATAATAATGGGGGACTTCAACACTCCGCTGTCAACATTAGACAGATCAACGAGACAGAAAGTTAACAAGGATATCCAGGAATTGAACTCATCTCTGCACCAAGCGGACCTAATAGACATCTATAGAACTCTCCACCCCAAATCAACAGAATATACATTCTTCTCAGCACCACATCGCACTTATTCCAAAATTGACCACATAATTGGAAGTAAAGCACTCCTCAGCAAATGTAAAAGAACAGAAATTATAACAAACTGTCTCTCAGACCACAGTGCAATCAAACTAGAACTCAGGACTAAGAAACTCAATCAAAACCGCTCAACTACATGGAAACTGAACAACCTGCTCCTGAATGACTACTGGGTACATAACGAAATGAAAGCGGAAATAAAGATGTTCTTTGAAACCAATGAGAACAAAGATACAACATACCAGAATCTCTGGGACACATTTAAAGCAGTGTGTAGAGGGAAATTTATAGCACTAAATGCCCACAAGAGAAAGCAGGAAAGATCTAAAATTGACACTCTAACATCACAATTAAAAGAACTAGAGAGGCAAGAGCAATCACATTCAAAAGCTAGCAGAAGGCAAGAAATAACTAAGATCAGAGCCGAACTGAAGGAGATAGAGACACAAAAAACCCTCCAAAAAATCAATGAATCCAGGAGTTGGTTTTTTGAAAAGATCAACAAAATTGACAGACCGCTAGCAAGGCTAATAAAGAAAAAAAGAGAGAAGAATCAAATAGATGCAATAAAAAATGATAAAGGGGATATCACCACTGACCCCACAGAAATACAAACTACCATCAGAGAATATTATAAACGCCTCTACGCAAATCAACTAGAAAATCTAGAAGAAATGGATAATTTCCTGGACACTTACACTCTCCCAAGGCTAAACCAGGAAGAAGTTGAATCCCTGAATAGACCAATAGCAGGCTCTGAAATTGAGGCAACAATTAATAGCCTACCCACCAAAAAAAGTCCAGGACCAGATGGATTCACAGCTGAATTCTACCAGAGGTACAAGGAGGAGCTGGTACCATTCCTTCGGAAACTATTCCAATCAATAGAAAAAGAGGGAATCCTCCCTAACTCATTTTATGAGGCCAACATCATCCTGATACCAAAGCCTGGCAGAGACACAACAAAAAAAGAGAATTTTAGACCAATATCCCTGATGAACATTGATGCAAAAATCCTCAATAAAATACTGGCAAACCGGATTCAGCAGCACATCAAAAAGCTTATCCACCATGATCAAGTGGGCTTCATCCCTGGGATGCAAGGCTGGTTCAACATTCGCAAATCAATAAACGTAATCCAGCATATAAACAGAACCAAAGACAAGAACCACATGATTGTCTCAATAGATGCAGAAAAGGCTTTTGACAAAATTCAACAGCCCTTCATGCTAAAAACGCTCAATAAATTCGGTATTGATGGAACGTACCTCAAAATAATAAGAGCTATTTATGACAAACCCACAGCTAATATCATACTGAATGGGCAAAAACTGGAAAAATTCCCTTTGAAAACTGGCACAAGACAGGGATGCCCTCTCTCACCACTCCTATTCAACATAGTGTTGGAAGTTCTGGCTAGGGCAATCAGGCAAGAGAAAGAAATCAAGGGTATCCAGTTAGGAAAAGAAGAAGTCAAATTGTCCCTGTTTGCAGATGACATGATTGTATATTTAGAAAACCCCATCGTCTCAGCCCAAAATCTCCTTAAGCTGATAAGCAACTTCAGCAAAGTCTCGGGATACAAAATTAATGTGCAAAAATCACAAGCATTCTTATACACCAGCAACAGACAAGCAGAGAGCCAAATCAGGAATGAACTTCCATTCACAATTGCTTCAAAGAGAATAAAATACCTAGGAATCCAGCTTACAAGGGATGTAAAGGACCTCTTCAAGGAGAACTACAAACCACTGCTCAGTGAAATCAAAGAGGACACAAACAAATGGAAGAACATACCATGCTCATGGATAGGAAGAATCAATATCGTGAAAATGGCCATACTCCCCAAGGTTATTTATAGATTCAATGCCATCCCCATCAAGCTACCAATGACTTTCTTCACAGAATTGGAAAAAACTGCTTTAAAGTTCATATGGAACCAAAAAAGAGCCCGCATTGCCAAGACAATCCTAAGTCAAAAGGACAAAGCTGGAGGCGTCACGCTACCTGACTTCAAACTATACTACAAGGCTACAGTAACCAAAACAGCATGGTACTGGTACCAAAACAGAGATATAGACCAATGGAACAGAACAGAGTCCTCAGAAATAATACCGTACATCTACAGCCATCTGATCTTTGACAAACCTGAGAGAAACAAGAAATGGGGAAAGGATTCCCTATTTAATAAATGGTGCTGGGAAAATTGGCTAGCCATAAGTAGAAAGCTGAAACTGGATCCTTTCCTTACCCCTTATACGAAGATTAATTCAAGATGGATTAGAGACTTAAATGTTAGACCTAATACCATAAAAACCCTAGAAGAAAATCTAGGTAGTACCATTCAGGACATAGGCATGGGCAAGGACTTCATGTCTAAAACACCAAAAGCAACGGCAGCAAAAGCCATAATTGACAAATGGGATCTAATTAAACTAAAGAGCTTTTGCACAGCAAAAGAAACTACCATCAGAGTGAACAGGCAACCTACAGAATGGGAGAAAATTTTTGCAACCTACTCATCTGACAAAGGGCTAATATCCAGAATCTACAAAGAACTCAAACAAATATACAAGAAAAAAACAAACAACCCCATCAAAAAGTGGGGAAAGGATATGAACAGACATTTCTCAAAAGAAGATATTCATACAGCCAACAGACACATGAAAAAATGCTCATCATCACTGGCCATCAGAGAAATGCAAATCAAAACCACAATGAGATACCATCTCACACCAGTTAGAATGGCAATCATTAAGAAGTCAGGAAACAACAGGTGTTGGAGAGGATGTGGAGAAATAGGAACACTTTTACACTGTTGGTGGGATTGTAAACTAGTTCAACCATTATGGAAAAGAGTATGGCAATTCCTCAAGGATCTAGAACTAGATGTACCATATGACCCAGCCATCCCACTACTGGGTATATACCCAAAGGATTATAAATTAGTCTACTACAAAGACACATGTACACGTATGTTTATTGCGGCACTATTCACAATAGCAAAGACTTGGAATCAACCCAAATGTCCATCTGTGACAGACTGGATTAAGAAAATGTGGCACATATACACCATGGAATACTATGCAGCCATAAAAAAGGATGAGTTTGCGTCCTTTGTAGGGACATGGATGCAGCTGGAAACCATCATTCTTAGCAAACTATCACAAGAAGAGAAAACCAAACACCGCATGTTCTCACTCATAGGTGGGAACTGAACAATGAGATCACTTGGACTCGGGAAGGGGAACATCACACACTGGGGTCTATCATGGGGAGGGGGGAGGGGGGAGGAGGGAGGGATTGCATTGGGGAGTTATACATGATATAAATGATGAATTGATGGGTGCTGACGAGTTGATGGGTGCAGCACACCAACATGGCATAAGTATACATATGTAACAAACCTGCACGTTATGCACATGTACCCTAGAACTTAAAGTATAATAAAAAAAAAAAAAAAAAAAAAAAAAAAAAAAAAAAAAAAAAAAAAAAAAAAGAAAATGCGTAAAAAGAGAGACATACATGGATGTATGATAGCTTTCTGCAAACTCAGAATTTCAAGTAATCCAATTTTGTATAGTTGAAGTTCAATATTTTTATAAATTAAGTATAATCACTAAAAAAATACAAATACAAAATTATTTGCTGAGAAGTTGCTGGTGCCAGTACCCATGAGGGCAAGGCTTGACTTAAGTGATTAAGAAGCATGGCTGGCTGGGTGCAGCGGCTCACGCCTGTAATCCCAACACTTTGGGAGGCCGAGGCAGGCAGATCACAAGGTCAAGAGATCGAGACCATCCTGGCCAACACGGTGAAACCCTGTCTCTACTAAAAATACAAAAATTAGCTGGGCGTGGTGGTGCACTGTAATCCCAACTACTCGGGCGGCTGAGGCAGGAGAATCACTTGAACCCAGGAGGCAGAGGTTGCAGTGAGCCAAGATCGCGCCACTGCACCTCCAGCCTGGCCCAGCCTGGCAACAGAGTGAGACTCCATCTCAAAAAAAGCATGGCCAGCATATTCTTAATCTTATTTCAAGAATACCTTCTTCTGTCAATACAATGAAACACGACTCCTTTACTAGATTTTTTTGAATCATGTCAAATCACCTCATTACACCATTTGCAATTTTTACTCACTTAGTATGTGATAAGAGAGAGCTGTTCTCAATTTCTGAACCATATACTTGAAATAAAATGATAATCTGGCAATGGTAATAATGTAATACAGCAGCCAAGCACTTAGCAAAATAAGCCCAGTATAAATACCATCGAAAAGATAAATCAAATTTGTCCACCTCAGTGTTACTGAACCCTCTAATTTTAGGAAAAATATTTTAAATGTCAACCTTAGAATACCTAATCCAAACATTTAATTTCCTACCAAAACTTTGGGGTTTTTAAATAGATGCAATTTCAGCCAGTTTTATGATTACAATGGAAAAAACTTGGACAAATAAATTGTCAGCTTTCAGTAGCCAAAAAGAAGGCTTATTTACCAGTAAGCCTTCCTCTGCGATTTCATCACACACCTGCCAACACCTATCTGCCTGCACCCAGCAGGACATACATAAACAAAACAGGAAGCAGGAAACCTTGACTAAGTGACTTTACCCTCTTTTTCTATCTTATGTGTCCCTACTCACCGTCATTGATTCCAGGGAAATTTTCCTGACCTCCTCCTGCCCCAGATCTGCCTTGTGGTTATTCTTTTCATCTTTCTTAGTTGAAATCTATTTCTCGCCTGTTCTTCTTATAGTTACATACAAATCTTAGACTCTGGACTTGGCCCACATTTCATAGTTCTATATATCCCTAAGGTAAGTGATTCTACTCATGCATACTTTGCAAAAGCTATTATATTCCAACCATACTCAACTCCTAAACCTGACTTCATTCTTTATCTCCTATCATCTGGCCTTAACAAACTGGCCAAACATTTTACTTTTTGTTATACTGTGTATGTATTCGAGTTTTTTTTATTACCAAACCAGGGGAGTTAGGATTTAAAGATGGTGTATTTGAGACTGTACATGCAAATTTTTCTCTACAAATGAGATAGAAAGGAAAGAAAAAATGAAGGAAGGAGAGTTCTAAGACATACTTCTGTTTTTTTTCTTCAGTCTATTTGGACTGTGATAGACGGTCACATAATAACACTTCAGTCAACAATGGAGCTCATATAAAATGGTGGTTCCATAAGATTATAATAGACCTAAAATATTCTCTTTTTTAATGTCAAAATTTTGATTCTACATTATTCCTATTGAAGTAAAACTTATGTCCAATAAAGTGCACAAAATCGAACTACATACCTCTGATTTTTTTATACATATGTACTTGTGTCATCCCCCTTTCCAGAACCCTTGAAGGCTCTCTCATATCCATTCCCAGTCAGTATCCTCCAAGAGTAAGCACTGTTCTGACTTAAATCACTGTAAATCAGCTTTGCCTGTTTTTGCCCTTAGTATAAATAGAACCATCTATTAACACTCAGATCAAGATAGCACCCTAACAGGATTTATGGCACCCCCTTTCAGGTAGTATGCCCCAAAGGCAATCATTATTTAGGGTTCTGTTGCTGTGGAGTAGTTATGACTTTTCTTAAATTTTATATAAATAAAATTGTATTATAATTATTCTTTTGATTCTGGCTTCTTTTGTTCAACCAAGTGTTTTGAGATTCATTTGTGGTGTTGTATATATCAATAGTTCATTATTTCTTATTGTGGTATGGAATTTCATGGTTTTAATATACCACAAATTGCCTATCCACTATTGAACATTTAAATTGTTTGAAGTTTGTATATTATTAATAAAGATTCCATGAACATTTTTGTAACTTTTTTAGTGGACACAGTAAGTCATTTCTTTTGTGTATACACCAGGGAGTAAAAATACTGAATTATAGTGTAGGCATATATATAGTTTTGGAAGAAACTGCCAAGCAATTTTTCAAAGTAGCTGTATAAATTTACTCTCCTTTCGGCAATGTGCAAGAATTCCAGTTCCTCTACATTCATGCTAATACTTGATATGTCAGTCTTCATTTTAGCCATTCTGGTGGATGCATAGTGGTATATCATTGTGGTTTTCATTTGTATTCCCTAATGATTGATTAGAGAATAATAATTACCTATTTTCATATGGAAAATAATAATTACCATATTTTCATATGCATATTGTCTATTTATTCACCTAATTCTATGACGCACTTGCACAAATCCTTGGCTCATTTTATACTGAGCTGTCTTACTTTTATTTACTGACTTGTAGGAGTTCTTTATTAATTATGGATCCAAATTACTTGTCTATTTGTGTAATGAAAATATCTTTTCCCCAGAGAGTAGTTTATCTTTTCATATTTAAAAAATACATATTTTAGAAAAAATCATGATTTTAGTAAAATGTGTTTTATGATTGATGCTTTTGTATTCTGTTTAATGAATAGAATGAATTGTCTTTTCCCATGCCATAGAATTTTTTCCCATGTTTTCTTCTAGAAATGCTATGGTTTTCCCATCATATTTAGGTGAACAATAATTTGGAAACAATTTTAACATATAGTATGAGGTATAGTATGTCCATTTTTTTTTCCTGTAGTGATATCCAATTGACCTATCTCAGTTATTGAAAGGAATATCTTCACCACTGCATTGTAGTGGCAAAAAATTCTTTTCACTCAGTGATGCCATAGCCATCATAACATCATCTGTGATGCTGGTGTATACTACTGTGCTGCCAGTAGTATAAAAATATAGCACATATGATTATGTATAATGTATAATATCTGATAATGATAATAAGCAACTGTGTTACTGGTTATGTATTTACCACATTATACCTATATTGTTACTTTAGAGTATATTTTTTCTACTTAAAAAAATGAAAGTGAACTGTAAAACAGCCTCAGGTGGGTCATTCAGGAAGTATCCCAGAAGAAGGCATTGTTATCATAGGAAATGACAGCTCCATGTGTGTTATAAAGCCTGACGATCTTCCAGTGGGACAAGACACAGAGGTGAAAAGCAGTGATATTGATGATCTTGATCCCATGCAGACTTAGGCTAATGTATGTGTTTGGGTTTTAGTTTCTAACAGAAAGAGTTTAAAAAGTAAAAAAAAAAAAAAATAGAAAAAAGATTATAGAATAAAAATTAAAAGAAAGAAAATATTTTTGTAAACTTGTACAATTACAAAAGAGTCAGAGTTAAAAAAGTAAAAAGCTTATAAAGTAAAAATGTTACAGTAAGGTAAATTTATTACTGAAGAAAGAAAAATATAAATTTAGTGCAACCTAAGTGTACAGTGCTTATAGTTTTACAGTGGCATACAGTAATGTCCTAGGCCTTCTCTTTCACTCACCACTCACTGACTCACCCAGAGCCACTTCCAGTCCCGCAAATTCCATTCAGGGAAAATGTAATACACAGGTATATGAGCTTTTATATTTATATGGTATTTTTACTGTACCTTTTCTATGCTTACATATATTTAGATACAGAAATACTTACCATTGTATTGCAATTGCCTGTAGTACTCAGTACGGTAACATGCTGCACAGGTTTGTTGCCTAAGAGCAATAGGCAATAAAATATAGCCCAGGTATGCAGTAGGCTATACCATTTGTTTTGTATAAGCACACTGTATGTTTGATAGCACACTCTATGATGTTTCTATGATGTTTTCACAATGATGAAATTACCTAACAATGCATTTCTCAAAATACATCCCCACTATCAAGCAATCCATAACTCCTATTTTGGCTTGAAACATAGTATGAATGAAAAGCAATCAGACATCCTCATGTGTCTGGGTCTTAAGAGTAAATAAGCTAGTGGAAAATAAAACCCATGCATAAACACACACACACACACACACACACACCTGTACACATCTTTTCTGATGTGGCAACCTTAGATGAGTGGGACAATTTAAGGCTGGAGCTATAGAAAGTAGGGTAGGGAATATGGTTGGTTCTGCAGTCACTGTTGCATACGTCCTATCAGAGTTATGATCTAGGACCAATGATTGGAAACATGAGCACCCACTCTTCTAGAGGAATCATTGACATTGTAACCACTGTAGCCTACATCCTTTGCAAGAGTAAGTATGCTCAGACCTGTGAGAGCCTTCTACACTGGGCCAAGACGTAATAGAATGAAGTTGTTTAAGACATTGTTGTCATTCCTATCTTAACTTTTCTGTTTCCAATAAATGATATTCTTTTCTGTTTTGTAAGTACATTGGGTTAAAGGATGCTTGGGTAAATTTAACCATGAAGGTGATCTAGAGATAGATTTTTAAAAATGAGTTGCAAATCATCGAAGTTAACTCATAGAAGTCTATTATACAGCATAGGTGCAGACACAGCTTTGATCAATTCAGTTTTCTTTTCATGTTTGCCCCAGTTCTAGGGTCTTCACTGCTTCTTGGGTGGTTCTAGTTGCAATCAGACAACCTTCAAGGTCCACTCTGGGAAATAAAGTCATGCTTAGCTCCTAGGAAGTACACAGTTTACCTTGAGACCTGTCTTAATTTTTAACTATGTAAAAGTCTCCAACCTCACCTCACTTCTCTGGCCATGTTTTCCTTTCTCCTTTCTTTTATAACGAACTGTATTGGAAATGTGTTGTTTTTCATGAGAATTTGCTGCACGTGTGTTCTATAGAGGGGCAATCCCTAGCAATAGATCCCTCTTCCCTTTCTCCCTACAAGTCTGAGAGCAAGAGAGCAGAACTCATAGCATTCATTCATTCATTCAACACCATTTAGCACATCAATATATGAGTGGATCTTTGCTCAGTTGCTGAACATATAAAGAGGAAAAACAATGTAGTGTTGTGGTTACATGATTTTCTCTGTCTATAGTCCATCTGTTGGCAGTAAGAACAATAATTTATTTCCGGTTAATATCCTGCTAGATCACAGTGCTCTATTCATAAGTCCAATCAGAGAATTTTGCATGTGTGCTATTTGTGAGGAGATGTATATGTGTGTTAAACGGATTCCAGTGGTTTTTTGAAAAAGCTAACCAAGGATAAAAGAAGTCCTGGAGCAATCCTGAAGGAGGTAAGACTCTGGCCACCAGTCAGTCCTCTCTATTTGGGAGACCCCACTCTGAAGCTCTGAGGCGGGGGTCTCCCTTTCAGGAGGGATGTATGTTTGTTTTTCTGTGACAGGACTAAAAATAAATGCTTTGTGTTCAGAGTGTTCTGTGGCTTCAAAGAGATTTATGAATCCAAAGTTAGCAGGGTCAGCTTTCAAATTTCAGTTTCAGGATAATATTTTTAAAGAGTTATATATGAAAGCAAAAGCAAACCTCTGAATGTTGTAAAATATGTTTTTTGCCTCAAGACCTAATTACCTCCAACTCACAGGAGCCTGGGAAGAGGGTTCTAACTAAATGTTTACTGCAGTGGATGCCCTCTCATCACAGAAAACTAACAGTGCCTAATCCATGCACTCAGACTGTCAAAATAAAAACTTTTTAGATTTGCTCACAAGGTATGTGATTTTATTTCTGATTTTTATGTAAAATCTAGTAAAACTTAAGCCACATGCATGTATGCACACTGGAGTTGGCACTCACTTCTTCCTGGAGTCAGCACTCACCACTGGCTCCAAATCAGTCCAATCAACTGGTATACAAGCACACACAGAGTGCTTCCATACACTGGAGGTTGTGCTAGATCTATGTTGTCCAGTGTAACCCTTGAGGAACTTATGGGACACCATCAAGTAAACCAATATGCAGATTATAAAAGTCCCAAAACGAAAAGAGAAAGAGAAAATCCAGAAAGTTATTCAAAGAAATAGTGGCTGAAAAAATCCCATATTTGGGGAAGGAAAGGAACATCCAGATCCCAGAAGCCCAAAGGATCCCAAACTGGATAAACCCAAAGAACTCTATGCAAAGACATGTATTTATCGAATTATCAAAAGTCAAAGACAGAATTCTGAAAACATCAGGAGAAAAGTGACTTATCACATGCAAGGGAATATCCCTAATAAGACTATGAGCATATTTTTCTGCAAAAGCCATGCAGTCCAGAAGGGACTTGTATGATAGATTCAAAGGATTTAGGAGTACTATATCCAGCAAATATGTCATTCAAAGATGAAAGAGAAATACTTTCCCAAACATGAGCTGAAGGAGTTTATTGCCACTATACCTGCTTTACAAGTAATGCTTACTGGGGTTCTTCTAGTTGAAATGAAAATATGCCAAAAAGAAATACGATAGCCTAAGAAAGTATAAAATTCACTGGTAAAGATAAATATATGAACAAATACAGAATATTGTTTTACTGTAATGGTGGTGGGTAAATTACTTTTCATTCTACCATAAGAGTTAAAGATAAAAGTATTAAAATAACTATAACTTTAAAAATATGTTAATGGATACACAGCATAAGAAGATATAAATTGTGATATTAATAACTTATAATAGGAATGGAGAGTAAAAGTTTACAGCTTTTGCAAACAATTGAAGTTGTTATCAGCTCAAAATAGACTGCTATAAGATACTTTATATAAGCCCCATAGTAACCACAAAGTACTTATGAAAGTTACATACAAAAGAAAGAAAGGAATCAAAGCATACCAATACAAAAAAAAAGTCAATGAAAGACAAAGGAAGAGAGAAAGAGAGAGAAATAGGGGCAAAAGAACTATACGACCAATAGACAATAATTAATAATAGTAAACCCTTCCCAATTAATAATTACCTGAATTAAAAGGATTATATAGAAATTAATCATAGGATACCTTTATACCCTAATTTCAGTGACAGATAAAACAACAAAGAAACAGCAGAATTGAACAAAAATACAATAGATCAAATGAATCTAATAGACATACATAGAACATTCTACTTAGCAACAGCAAAATATATTTTCTTCTCCAGCATACATAAAATACTCTTCAGGGTAGAAAACATATTCACTTGCAAAACAAGACATCAAATTTAAGAAGACTGAAATCATACCAAGCATATTTTTAATCACCATGGAATGAAACTAGAAATCAGTATCAGAAAGAAAACTGGAACATTTACAAATATGTGGAAATTAAGCAACACACTTTTGAAAAATCAATGGGTTAAAGAAGAAAATAAAAAATATCTTGAGACAAATGAAAACAAAACCACAACATACCACAACTTATGTAATGCAGTAAAAACATAATAAGAGTGAAGTTTATGGTGATAAATGCTAAATTTAAAAGATCTCAAATAAACAACCTAACTTTATATATCAAGAAACTAGAAAGAGAATACACTAAGCCCAAAGTTAGCAAAAGAAAGAAAACAATGGAGATCAAAGCAAAAATAAACAAATAGAAAATAGATGAAAATCAATAAAACTAAATATTTTTTTCAGAAGAAAAACAAAAGTGATAAAATTTTAGCTAGACTAAGAAAAAAAGACTCAAATAATATCACAAATGAAAGGGGAAACATTACAAGTGATGCCACAGAAATAAAAATAATTGTAAGAGTTTACTAGGAACAATTATATTCCAACAAATTGTATAACACAGAAGAAATGGATAAATCTTTAAAAACATGCAACCTACCAATACTAAATTACAAAGAAATCGAAAGTATGAATATAACTATACCTAGTGAGGAGATTGAACAAGTAATCAATCAACTTCTCAACAAAGCAAAGGCCAGTACCACATATCTTCACTAGTGAATTCTACTAAGCATATAAAGAATTTACATAAAGTCTTCTCAACCTTTTCAAAAAAATTGAAGAGGAAGGAACACTTTCAAACTCACTTTATGAGGCCAGAATTATCCTGATGCCATAGCCAGACAGACACCACAAGAAAAGAAAGCTGCAGGCCAATATCCCTGATGAATATAGATGTGAAAGTCCTCAGCAAAATACTAGCAAATCAAATCCGATAGCACATTAAATGAATTACTCACTGTGACCACATGGGATTTATCACTCAGTTACAAGAATGTTTTAACATACTAAAATCAATTAATGTGATGCACTACATAAACAAAATAAAGGGTAAAAACCACATGATCACCTCAAAAGATGCAGCAGAAGCACTGACAAACTTCTACATACGTTCATGACAAAAACTCTCAACAAGCTAGGAACTGAGTATAATAAAAGACATATGTGAAAAGCCCACACTCAATGGTGAAAACTTGAAAGCCTTTCCTCCGAGATTAAGAATAAGACAAAGATGCCCACTCTCACTACCTTCAATATAATACTGAAAGTCCTAGCCAGAGCAACTAGGCAAGAAAAGAAAGTAAAAGACATCAAATTAGACAGGAAGAAGTAAAATTGTTGCTGTTTACAGATGACCTGATTCTATATATTAAAAACCCTAGACTTCACAAACATAAAAAAAATCCAGTTAGAACTAACAAACAATTCAAAAAAATTTCAAGATACAAAATCAACATAGCAATAGTATACACTAACAAAAAAATCTGAAAATAAAGAAGACACAAATAGGAAGACAACCCATGTTCATGGACTGGTAAAATTAATATTGTGAAAAGGTCCCTACTGCCCAAAGCAAATTACAGATTCAGTGCAATGCCTATTGCTTTTTTTTTTTTAACAGAAATAGAAAATAAAACCCTAAAATTTACATAGAGCTACAAAGGACTTGGAACAGCAAAGAAAATCTTAAGAATGAAGAACAAACCTAAAAGCATCATATGACCTGATTTCAAAATATACTACAAAGCTACAATAATTTGAACAGTATGATACTGGCATAAAGACAGACATAAGGACCGATAGAACAAAATACAGAGCTCAGAAATAAATATACACATATATGGTCAACTGATCTTCATCAAGAAAGCACAATAGACAAAAGATAGCCTCTTTAACACAAGAAGCTGGAAAAACTGGATATCCACATGCAAAAGAATGAAATTGGGCCTTTATCTTATACAAAAAAGTTAACTCATAATAGATTAAAGACTTAAGACCTGAAACTGTAAAACTCTTAGAAGAAAACATAAAGTGAAAGCTTCATGACATTGGTCTGAGAAATGAGTTTATGTATAGGACGCCAAAACACAGGCAACAAAAGCAAAAATTGACAAGTGAGACTTTTGTCCAATGAAAAAACTTCTATACCAAAAGACAACTAGCAACAGAGTGAAAAAGTAACCTATGGAATGGGAGAAAATATTTGTAAACCATGTATATGATAAAGGGTTAATTTCCAAAATATATGAGAAACTTATATGTTTGCAATTCATTAGCAAAACAAAACAAAACAAAACTAATAAGCTGATTCTAAAATAGGGTAAGGACTTAAATAGACATTTCTCCAAAGAAGACATACAAATGGTCAACAGGTATATGAAAAGATGTTCAGTGTCATCAATCAGGAAAATACAAATCTAAACCACAATGAGATATCACTTCATACCTGTTAGGATAGCTATTATCAAAAACACAAAAGACAAAGAGTATTGATAAGGATGTGGAGGAATTGGAACTCTTGTATGCCATAGGTGTAAATGTAAAACAGTGCATCTGCTATGGAAAACAGTGTGGAGGTTCCTCTACAACTTAACTTAAAAACAGAAGTACCATATGCTCCAGCAATCCCATTTCTGGGAATTTACCCAAGAATTGACATCAGGATCTTGACAAGATACCTGCACACCCATGTATATTGCAGCATTGTTTACTACAGCCAAGATGTAGAAACAACTTAAATGTCCACCAGTGGATGAATGAATAAATACAATGTGATAAATACATACAATGGAAAATTATTCAGCCTTTAAAAGAAGGAAATTCTGTAATATTTAACATGATGAACCTTGAGGACTTACACTAAGTGAAATAAGCTAGTCACAGGACAAATATTGTATAATTCTAGTCATATGAGGTATCTAAAACAGTCAAATCCATAGAAGCAGAGAGTTGAATGATAATCGCCAAAATGAATAAATTCTAGAGATTTGCTGTACAATATTGTATCTAAGTTAACAACAGCATATTATACAATTAAAAATATGTTAAGATCTCATATTAAGCATCCTTATCATAGTTAGAAACAAAAAACAAAACTAAGTTAAGCTAGAAAACAAAACAAACAGAAAGCAAGAATTCCCACCCCTAAATACAAGGAAATAATACATCAAATGTGTGGAGGCAATTCATCCCCAAGCATTTCTTCCTTTTGGGTCTATTCAAGGTTCTCCATCAAGACTGCAAGTTCTTTCAAGGTAAGGAGTCCACTTTATTATTCTTTCTATACCCCTGGAACGTTCATGAGTGCTGATAGACAATTAGTGTTGATGATTTGGTTTTCCAATGATTTGATTCTTCTAATGGTGACAACTTCAGACACTGTGACAAGTAATGATGAGAGATTTGAGGGCAAATGGACTTTGATGCCCCAGATCTCCTTTATGTGTAGCATGTGCTGAAAGCATTCTGTATTTCTTTGAGTTCTGAATCCACTGTTTACTGTCTGCATTACTGTGGCTAACTTTCTAACTTCTCTGCGACTCTGTTTTCATACACAGAATAGAAGGTATATAAGAGTAATAATAGTACCTTCTTCCTAGTGCTGAGACAATTAAACAAGATAATACATGAAAACAACAGAAGCTATGTCTGGCTCACAAGAAGCAGTCAATAACTGTTAACTATTGTTATTACCATTATGTATCATTATTATTATTATTACAAAGATCAGCCTGCACTGACAGTTGCTATCCCTAGAGTGGTAGCTTTTCAAACTAAAGCTCAGAGGTTGGATTTTTATAGTTAGAATTTTATCTGCTATGAATCTAGGAATTATAGTTTATTCTTTAACAGTTATAGCATCATCTAACATACTCTAATCCTCCTTCAGTTCCATTAAGTGGGCTCTGCTAATTATTAAGGTAGGAAACTATATAAGTGCCTGTTAAATTCCTCCTTCTGGAGAACTGACTTTTAAATGCAGACTCTTCAAAGTTTCTGTGATGTTTAATTCTATGTGTCAACTTGGTGGGTGTCTTGGGATGAGATTAACATATACGTCCATGGACTTTGAACAGCAGATTGCCTTCCATAATGTGAGTGGGTCTCATCCAATCAGCTGAAGACCTGAATAGAACAAAAACCCCAATATCCCTGAGCAAAAGGGAATTCAGCAAACTGCCTCAGGCTTCATCTGCTGCATAGCTTTCCTAGGTCTTCAGTTTGCCAGCCCACAAAGCAGATTTGGGACTTACCAGCCTTCGTAATTGTGTAAATTAATTCCTTATAATAAACCTCATGGTTCTGTTCTCTTCAGAAGCCTAAGTAAATCAGTTTCCTAAGACATTTTGTTAGCTATGTTCCTTTTAGAATAGTCCAGAAATGTAACACTTATGCCTCCCAGAGCTTTGCCTGGAGGCAGGATAATATAGGAGGTAGACTCAGGCTTTAAAGACAGACGACATGGGTTCAAATTCCGACTCTGCCATTAACCTTGGATGAATCACTTTCTCCCAACCTCAGCTGCTTCATCTGGAGAATGGGGAGAAAAAAAAATTATAAACTTGTTCAGTGCTTGGAAAGCTTCTGGGACATAGTAGACACACAATAAATTGTACTTAACATTACTAACTAGTAAAAACAATATTTTCTACCCCCAAGTGGGCAAGATTGTCACTAATTTGCCTAGGTCTCACTGGAGCTGAAAGAAAAGCACACTTCTTAAGTTTCAAAGAATACCCTAGTTTTTATTCACTAATCAATATTCAGTCAAGGACTCTGCCCTATTTTTGTCCTTTCTCTGAATGCTGTAAACTCAGGTAATCAACCTCATTGTTTAGCTGCGTTTCTCTCTACAAAGTTATTCACAACAAGATCACTATTAGGTGCAATTATCTTCAGACACTGAACTATAATCACCACAGAATGGAATTAAGTTTCCATCTTATGAAGGAATTTAAGAAGTAAAGCATCTTGCCGCCTTTAGCAAACTATTCATTTGCTTGTTCCTTTGCATAAAAAAAAAAAATGTAATTTGAAAAACTGTGTTTTCCACCAAAACCGAATGGGATAGCTCACAGATTCCTACTTAAAACTGGTATTTCCCTAGATAGGATTTCTCACAGGGGAAGAATTTTGATTTATTTAGCACATGTTAAATGCCAGGCACTATGGTTGATGTGTCACACATTTTATCTGATTTCATCCTTATTGAACTTTCATAAAATTGGCATTGGAAATCCTATGTGAATGATTCAAAAATTGAGGCTTAAAGGGGTGAGATTAATTACCACATGTCATCAGCATTCAAATCCAGACTTGTCTTATTCCACAGTCTACTGTTATCAATACCACACTGTCTCCTTCAGGTGAGCAGCAACATATTCTTTGCTCTAGAGTTAGCAAGTCCCTGAGCATAATAATTCCATGACATGAGCAAAATAGTTGCTTCTTTCTCATTGTTGAGTAAAGTTTTATAACATTTGGCTGTTTTCTTCTCCTTAAAATAGTATATTTTAGTATAATTAACACAACAATGTAATATACTACAAAACACACCTGGGTCAGTGCCTTCTTCCCCAAATCAAGTCCTTTTAAAATCCTGACTGCCTATGATATGCACTTGTACAACCTATCCAGCACCCTTATTCTTTAATCTTTTCATCCTCAACACCTTTTCTCAAACCTTAGCCACTTAGTTTCATTACCATCAGACTTTGTTATCATCAAAACTATTCTACCACTCAATCATTAACCAAACATCCCACCATCTGTTCTCTTTTCTTTTGCTTTATTAACTATCTTCACTCTCAATGACTTTCTGCTGTTCTCGAACAAAAATTAAATTTTTAATAAGACCTAAAATACCAGCTCCACACCCACTTTTCAAATTTCATATAACACTACTCTTTTTTCTTTTTAGACACTCTTGACATCACCACGTACTCTCCCACCTCAGGGCATTTGCGCATATTATTCTTTCTCCCTGAAATAATCTTCTCATTCCAATTCTTTCACCTACAAAATTCTATTTATTCTTCAGATTCCAACTCTAAATTAATGTGGAACATGTTGAGATATTCAGCTAGTTATTGGAAAAAACTGAATTCCCATCTAAGATGTTACAACAAAGTGAGTTGCATGTGAATTAAAAATTAGAATAAAAAATAAAAATCCATAAAAGATGAAAACTTAATGAATATGTATATAGACTTGAAGTGGAAAGGCCATTCTAAACAAAACATCAAAGACAGAAAGCATAATGAAAAATAGAATTAGATTTTATATATGAAACTTTAAAAAACTTATGAAAAAGAACAGAGAAAAAAGATTAACAGGAAAAAATATTGCTTTCATATATGAAAACATCAAATTAAATACACCAAGACAGAAAGATCTTACAAATCAGTTTATTAAAAATCTAAGCCACAACAGAAAAATGGACAAGGTATATGAAGAGTCATTCATAAAAGAAGGACTAACTGTGGTCAAAAAACATGAAAAGATGTTCAGCCTCACTAACAGTCAAACAAATACAAATTAAATATCAATTAGATTTTTCTGGTTTATTTCATTTGATTTTATTTTGAGATGGAGTTTCGCTCTTGTTGGCCAAGCTGGAGTGCAATGGCGTGATCCTGGATCACTGCAACCTCCGCCTCCCAGGTTCAAGCAATTCTCCTGCCTCAGTCTCCTGAGTAGCTGGGATTACAGGCATGTGTCACCATGCCCGGCTAATTTTTAAAAAAATTTTTTTTTGTATTTTTAGTAGAGATGGGGTTTCACCATGATAGCAAGGCTGGTATCGAACTCCTAACCTCAGGTGATCCACCCACCTCAGCCTCCCAAAGTGCTGGGATTACAGACATGAGCCACCGCACCTGGCCTATCTTTTCTTATTTAATTTGTGATAATGTTTTAAAAGGCTGGCAAGGGAGTATGAAAATATAGTACTTCCAAAACAGTAGGGAAGACTACAAATTTATTTTAAAAATTCTGAAAGGCAAGTAGGCAAAATATTTTAAAATGTTTATTACATACCTTTGACCTGTCAATTCCACTACTTGAATTACAACCTAAAGAGTGTACCATACACATTCCCCACATTTTTTTACCTCCTTATTCTATTGTCTCCTGCCATCAGTGGAACTCCCCCAAAACTATTCTTACTAAGGTCACCAATGGTCTCCATGACACTAAATTCATACTTCTCACTTCCAACATCATTTAACCTGCATTGGCATTTTAACAAAATTCACCACTTTCTCCATCCAGAGCAATATTTTTTATCTTGCTTTCTGTGACCCACATTGTCTAGTTTTGCTCCTGTTTTTTTAAAGTACTTTTCCTCAGCACCACCTCATCTCCTCTTTACCCTCCTCAATTATAGCAATTTCTCGGCAGTCTGACCTGGTCCTCATCCTGTGGTATTTAAGTGATCCCATTTTCTCCCATGGTTTTCGTTATCATCTATATGTTGATGACTCAAAAAGCTGTATCTCTAGGTCAGTCATCTCACATGAGCTGCAAAACTGTATGTTTTACTATCTATAGACATCCCCATTTTGAGACCTAGAAGTAACTCAAATTCAACATGTCCTAAACTGACAACAACCTTTCCCCTCAAAGCAACCTGTCTACCAAGAAACAGAGTGAATGGCACTTCCATTGCTTGCACCAGAAATTTGAGATTCTCACTTGATTCTTCCTTCTCTTTCATGCTCAACAACCAATCATCGATTACTATCAATTTCATAAGTAAAATTTTAAATTCAGAGTGACCATATTATTCCTCTGTTTAAAATCCTTTAACATCATCCCTAATAGTCCCTTCACAAAATCTAGTCTCCCTAACTCGTAAGCATCATTCTGTGCCTCTCCCTATTCCCTACGTGCTAGCCTTCTTTGCAGTTATAAACATGTCATGCCTTCTCTGATTCTGGCCTTTAACAAGCTATTCATTCTACCCGAAGAATCCAATTCCCCTAGATTAACTTAATCTACAAACCTTTGCTAATCCTTCAAATGTCTGTTTAAACGACTTGTCCTATGACAGGTTGATCCCCCCTCCCCCAGCACGAAGTAAAATCTATTTGCTATACATTTCCATGTCACTTTTAATTTTTCTTTCATCATTCTTTTAATTACTTCATCATTCTTTTAATTACTTATTTGATGGCTAATTTCATCCCTCTCCTCTAAGCCTATTGGGACAGGGACATTGTCTCTCTTAATCATGCACATACCTCCATCATCTGGAATAAAGAAATATTTGCTGACTTGATTTGAAAGACCATCTGTAGAAAGATATATGTAAAAGGAGATTATTATGTTTATTTAATGAAAACAATGGAAGCAAAGTGCTCCCAATAGGGAAAGGATAAGTAAGTTATAGCACATCCATACTATCAAAAATTTACAACAAATCTATAATAAACCTACTTAGATAGATATGACTATATATTGTTAAATAAAAAGCAAGTTCAAACTCGCTATGAAGAGTAGTATCTCATTTTAACAAAAATTCTATATGGATGTATGTTTCTATATATGTAGGAAAAAATTAAGAAGACTGTTTACTAGGATATTAAACAACTGTATTCTAACTCTCTTAATAATGAACATGTTCTACTCTTATAATCAGAGAAAACATGCTATTTTTAAATGAAAATATTTTAAATTTAAAAACTGCGGAGGGATTTTTTGGCAACTCTCTCTCTCTCTTTTTCTTTCTTCTTACCCCCACTCCCCCCGCCAGGAGTCAGAGAGTGCTCTTATTTGTTAGAAAGGTGCTTGACCAAACAGGCAGGGTTCCAAGAGGGGTGTCATTTGAGTTGTGGCTGTGAGGCAAGCAGATGGGATGTTGTCACTGTTCTTGCAAGAGGCAGTACTCTCGCATGACAAGGGTATCGAACTAGGCTTCTACCATCTGTTGCTCAATGATCCATTCATGACTGCCTTGCTGATCTGTGTGAAAAAGTCTTTTAGTTTCCCAAATGCAAACCACCTGGGAACATTTCTGCTAAAGGAACATCATTTGATAGAAAAATTTAGACATTTATAGTTCCTTTGAAACAAACATTCTCGAATCAGGATTACACTCATAAACACAACAAAACTTAACAGCAGAAAGGACCAGGAATGAAGTCTGTTCTTTTGATTTTGAAAAAGTATAAATCACCCAGGCGCAGTGGCTCACGACTGTAATCCCAACACTATGGGAGGCCGAAGCGGGTGGATCACCTGAGGTCAGGAGTTCGAGATCTGCCTGGCCAATATGGTGAAACCTCATCTCTACTAAAAATATGAAAATTAGCCAGTCATGGTGACACGTAGTCCCAGCTACTTGGGAGGCTGAGGCAGGAGAATTGCTTGAACCCAGGAGCCGGAGGTTGCAGTTAGCCAAGATTTCACCACTGCACTCCAGCTGGGGCAGCAGAGCAAGACTCCATCTCAGGGGGTAGGGGGGAAGAAAAAAATATAAACCAACACATGGTCTCAAAAAATATGAAATAGTCACAGACTCAAAGAATTGTGTATCTTTCAGTTAATATAAGGAGCGTCTTCTCTCTAACAGAAGCTCTTATGTTTCAGCCATTTCCTTTATTGGCATAAAATAATGAAAGGGCAATAAATTTTGGGCTCAGATAAGCCTGCATTTAAATTCTAACTTTTCCATGGACCAGTTTTATGAACTTGTGAAGGTGTCTACCATTCTCTAGGAACATCATTTTCTTATCAACAAAATGATTACGAGAATATGCACTTCTGAAGGTTTTTGTGAAAACTAAAGGAAACAATAACGTAAAACTCCTGGCTCAAAGCCTAGTGCATTGTAGGTGCTCAGTTAGTTCCTATCATTTTTTGTTCAGTCACTTTTCTTCCTTCTAAAAGGACACTTACGGAGTAAACCTCTATGACAACATGCAATAAGTGTCTTGCTGGCCTACAGATGAAATGCTTATTCCACAAATATTTAAGCACCACTATGGACTGTACTCCAGAGATTCAATTGTGAACAAGAAAGAAATGATTCCAACCCTTGTGAAGTTTATATTTCCATGGTAGGCTAAATAAAGGCAAAAATACATCCAAATCCCCAGACTTTATGAATGTTATGAATGAAATTGCTCAAGAAAAGGGTCAAGAGCCAAAGAATCCAAGTAGCCTCCAACAGCCAGAAGAAAAAAAAAAAAAAAAAAAAAAAACAAGGCAATTAATGCTACCCTAAAGTCTCCAAAAGGAACCAGCCCTGCCAACACCTTGACTTTAGCCCCCCAAAATGGATTTCAGACTTCTGGCCTTCAGAACTTAAAAAAAGAAATGTGTGTTGTTTCAAGCCCCTGAGTTTGTAGTAGTTTGTTGCAACAGCCATTAAAAAAAAAGAAAAACTAATAAACTGGGAGGCATTAAACTACTAATTACACAATAATTTAACACAATTGTGATAAGTGATAGAAGATTAAGTAAATCGTAATGAGTGTTTACAAAAGAGAGACACAGTCTTACAAGCAGAACATCTCATTTGGGCAACTAAATTTTGATCTCACATTTTCAAGCTAAAAAGGTTTTTACCAGGCAAGGAAAGATAGATGAAGAGAGAAAGAATTCCAGGCAAAGGAACAGTAAGTACAAAGGTCCCAGGCAGGAAGGAACAAGCTCACAGAGGCTGAAGCCCAGAGACCAGGGTGTAACAGGAACAGGAAAGAAGAAAGGAAGATATAACATCAGGTAAGGTAGGGTGGGGAAGACACGAAGGAAAGATTTTACACAAAAATGACAGACTAGCTTCTTTCAGATAAAATCCTCCCACCCCACTTAGAACATTTAGAAAACCTTAACAAAATTGGTTTTTAACCTATTAAAAGCATCTGAGAGCTACCAAGGCCATGAGCGTTTGGGGAATTAAGATTCCAGACCTGGCCAGGCGTGGTGCCTCACACCTGTAATTCCAGCACTTTGGGAGTCCGAGGCAGGTGGATCACGAGGTCAGGAGTTCGAGACCAGCCTGGCTAACATAGTGAAACCACGTCTCTACTAAAAATACAAAAAATTAGCCAAGCATGGCGGCGGGCGCCTATAATCCCAGCTACTTGGGAGGCTGAGGCAGGAGAACCGCTTGAACCTAGGAGGCAGAGGTTACAGTGAGTCGAGATTGTGCCATTACACTCCAGCCCAGGGGGACAGTGCGAGGCTCTGGCAAAATAATAAAAAATAAAAAAATAAAAAATATTCCAGACAGAAGGAATTTCAGAGAGGTAAGCCTGAAACCCACAAACACTTTTTCTACCAAGGCATTTGCTGATTTAAGAGTAGTTAAGAGACTATAAAGCCGTGCACAAAGTGGCAGCTTGAGCAATTGAGAAATTTAACAGACTTTTAGAAACATCTCATAGGTTGGGGTTGGAGCTAAGGGTCTGTCAGGAAGGTGAGGTCCTGTTAAACATTCCGCCCTTTCATTTGCAACCTCCAAAAGGCTATTCTAAGAATAAGGCAGAAGCAGAAATAGATCAACTCTCAAAAAGTCTATATATCTAGACTATATATCTAGACTACATATATATACATATATATATGTAATAGAAACCAGGTGGGAGAAATGAAGAGCAAATAACAAAATATGTTTAAATTCAAATGCTTCAGGAGTTATATTAAATGTAAATAGACTTAATATTTCCATTTAAAAACAAAGCCTCTCAGGCTGGATAAAAGTAACAAAATCCAACTATATTCTGCTTACAGGAAAACCCTTTAAATAAAATGACATCAAAAGGTTGAAGGTTAAAAAAAAAAAAAAGAAAGATATAAGATGAAAACTCTAACCAAAAGAAAACACAGAAACTATCCTTTAAAGTAAGAAGCATTACTTGAGATAAAGTGAGACATTTAGTACTGACAAAGGAGTGAATCCAACAAGAAGATATAACAATTTAAATGTGTATGCACTTACTAATAGAGCCTCAAAATATATAAAGACAGTAAAAATCAAAAGAATAGATGGAAAAATCTGCAATCATAGTAGAAGATCTTAATATACCTCTCTCAGTAATTGAAAAAAATTCTGTCTAGGTGCAATGGTTCACATCTAAAATCCCAACACATTGAGAGGCCAAGGTGGGAGGATTTCTTGAAGCCAGGAATTTGAGACCAGCCTAGACAACAAAGTGAGACCCATTCCTACAAAAAATTTCAAAATTAGCCAGGCATGGTGGCATGTGCCTTAGTCCCAGCTACTCAGGAGGCTCACTTGAGCCCAGGAGTTAAAGACTGACGTGAACTTTGATCATGCCACTGCATTCCAGCTTGAGTGACCCAAAAAAGAGAAAAAAATACAGATTTTGTTAAAAGTATTAAAAAAAAAATGAACAATATGGGCCGGGTGTGGTGGCTCACGCCTGTAATCCCAACGCTTTGGAGGCCGAGGTGGGGAGATCATGAGGTCAAGAGATCGAGACTACCCTGGCTAACACGGTGAAACCCCATCTCTACTAAAAATACAAAAAATTAGTCATGCGTGGTGGCACATGCCTGTAGTCCCAGCTACTCGGGAGGCTGAGGCAGGAGAATCGCTTGAACTCAGGAGACGGAGGTTGCAGTGAGCCAAGATCGTTCCACTGCACTCCTGCCTGGCAACAAAGAGAGACTCTGTCTGGGAAAAAAAAAAAATTGAACAATATGATAAATTAATCTAATTGATATATATTTCTATACCCAACAAGACATTCTTTTCCACTGCTATCTTGGCTCACTGCAACTCTGCCTCCCGAGTTCAAGAGATTCTCCTGCCTCAGCCTCCTGAATAGCTGGGATTACAGGTGCACGCCACGATGCCTGGCTATTTTTTGTATTTTTAGTAGAGATGGGGTTTCACCATGTTGGTCAGGCTGGTATTGAACTACTGACCTCATAATTCACCAGCCTTGGCCTCCCAAAGTGCTAGGATTACAGGTGTGAGCCTCGTGCCCAGCCTACATTTCTTTAAAAACACAACTTAATCAAAACTGACTCAAGAAGAAATAGGAAATCTGAATAATTCTTTATCTATAAAAGAAATTGAATCTATAGTTTAAAACCTTCCTAAAAAAAAATCCCAATCTAGATGGTACTGGTGAATTATTCCAAACATTTAAGAAGAAATATAACCATGTTACACAAACTTTCAGATAATAGAAAAATAGAGAGCATTTCACAACTTGTTTTATGAGCATTACTTCAGTTTAAAAAGGAAAACCTGATAATGACATTAAAAGAAAGGAAAATCTTCCTCATGCAAAGACCTGTAAAAATCCTAAATAAAATACTAGTAAATCGACATATCCAGTGACATAAAAAAAAAGTAATACATCATGACCAAGAGAGTTTATTTCAGGAAAACAAGGTTGGTAACAGTCTAAAAATCAGTCCATCAAATTCACCACACTAATAGAGTCAAGAAAGAAATTCTCAATAGATAGCAAAAATAAAAAAAATTCAGTGGTATATAGATAGTATGGAATACTACTCAGCCACAAAAAAGAATGAAATAATGACATTTGCAGGAACCTGGATGGAATTGGAGACCATTATTCTAAGTGAAGTATCTCAGGAATGGAAAACCAAACATCCTATGTTCCCACTCATAAGTAGGAGCTAAGCTATGAGGACTCAAAGGCATAAGAATGACACATTGGATTTTGGGGACTCAGGGGAAAGGGTGGGAGAATGGTGAGGGATAAAACACTACACATTGGGTACAGTGTACACTGCTTGGTTGATGAGTGCACCAAAATCTAAAAAATCACCACTGAAGATCTTGTTCATATAACCAAACACCACCTGCTCCCTAAAAACCTATTGGAATAAAAACTAAACTTAAAAAACCAATAAATAAATAAAGATAAAATTTATTCAGCACTTATTTTTGATAAAAGCTCTTAGAAAACTAGATTGTAAATTCTCTTTTAGATTGTACGTTCCTTAAAGTAAAAAAACAAAAAAGTCTTTTTCAACTCTATGTTCCTCACATCCCCTTCAATACTAAACTTTACCAAAGAGACATGCACTAAATATTCACTGAAGTTAATGCAAATGTCCACCTAATGTGATATGCTTTTTTTTCAGCTTTTTGAGGTAAAATTAACAAATAAAATTATATACATTTAATGTACAATGTGATTATTTAATATATGTACACATGATAAAATGATTACCACAATTAAGTTAATCAATACATTTATCACTTCACATAATTACCTTTTTATTTATTTTTTTTTGTGAGAATGCTTAAATTAAGATCTACTCTCAACAAACTTCAATTATACAATAGGTATTATTAACCATACTAATCATGCTGTAAATTAGATCCTCAGAACTTGTTCATCTTACAACTGAAAGTTTGTACACTTTGACAAACATTTTCTCATTTTACTCACCCTCAGATCTCTGACAACCATCATTTTAGTCTCTGTTTCTGTGAGTTCCTTTTATTAGAAGATTTCCACATATAACTGAGAGCAACACTATTTGTCTTTTTTTGTCTGGCTTATTTTACTAAACATAATGCCCTCCAGTTTCATCCACATTGTCCCAAATGGTAGAATTTTCTTTGTTTTTATGGTTCAAAAAATTCCATTGTATAATATACCATCTTTTCTTTATTTATTCATCCATTAAGAGACCCCTAGGTTATGTCCATGTCTTGGCTACCGTGAATAATAGTGCAACAAACCTTGGAATACAACTATCTCCTCCAGACACTGGGTTTTTTCTTTCAGATATACACCCAATAGTGAGATTGTTGGATCATATGATACTTCTAAATTTAATTTTTTGAGAAACATATGTATTGTTTTTTATAATGGCTATACCAATTTACATCATCACCAACAGTGTACAAGGATTGCCTTTCCTCTACATCCTCATTTTCCTAATAATTAGTGGTTTCGAGGACTTTTCCATGTGCCTGTTGGCTATCTGTATATCTTCTTTAGAAAAATGTCTATTCAGGTCCTTTGACCATTATTTAATTTGATTATTTGACTTTTTTTGATATTGAATTGTATGTATTTCTTATAAATTTAAATAGTAACCATCATCAGATATATGGTTTGGAAATATTCTCTCCTATACCATAGGTTGCCTTTTCACTTTGCTGATTGTTTCCTCTACTGTGCAGAACATTTTTACTTTGATGTAGTCTCATTTGTTATGTTTATTTTTATTGCCTGTGCTTCTAGTCTCATATCCAAAAAATTATTGCCAAGACAAATGTCAAGGAACTTTTCCCCTAAGTTTTCTTCTAGTAGTTGTATGACTTTAGGACCTAAATTTAGGTTTTTAATCCATTTCAAGTTAGTTTTTATAAGTGGTTAAAGATATCAGTTGTCTATGATTTGAACGTGGTTTGTCTTCACCAAAACTCATGTTGACATTTGGTTCCCAATATGCCAGTATTGGGAGATGAGGCCTAGTGAGTGATGTTTTGATCATGGGGGTGGATCCCTTTGAATAGATTAATGTCCTCCCTCGGGGGTGAATGAGTTCTTGCTCTGTTGGGAATGAGTTATTTCCCACTAGAGCATATTGTTATAAAAGAGTCAGCTTCCTCAGTTTTCCTCTCTCTCTCGTAACCTCTCTCACTATGTCAAAACTTTGCACACACCCACTCCCTGTCCACTTTCTCTCATGAGTGGAAAGAGCATGAGGTGCTCACCAGAAGCCAAGCAGATGCTGATGCCATGTTTCTTGAATTTCCAAGCCTGCAGAACTATAAGCTAAATACATTTCTTTTCTTTATACATTACCCAGCCTCAGGTACTCTGCTATAGCAACACAAAACATACAAAGACAGGGGTCCAGTTTGAGTAATTTTTGCAAGTGGAAGCCCATTTTTTCCAACACCATTTATTAAAGAGGCTAGTTCTTTCCTCGTGTATTCTTGGCACCTTTGTCAAAGATTAATAAACCATTTATGTATAGGTTTATTTCTGGGCTATCCATTCTTTTTCATTAGTCTGTGTATCTGTTTTCATGTAGTACCATATTGTTTTGACCACTATAGCTTTGTAATACACTTTGAAATTACTAAGATGGTGCCTTCAACTTTGTTCTTCTTTTTTAAAATTGTTTTGGTTCATTGGGATTCTTTGTAATTCCATACAAATTTTAGGATTATTTTTATATTTCTATGAAAAATGCTATTGAAATTTTAATAAGAAATTGCACTGAGTCTGGGCACGGTGGCTCATGCCTGTAATCTCAACACTTTGGGAGGCTAAGGCAAGCGGATCACAAAGTCAGGAGTTCCAGAAGTTCGAGATCAGCCTGACCAACATGGTGAAACCCCATCTCTACTAAAAATACAAAAATTAGCCGGGTGTGGTGGCGCATGCCTATAATCCCAGCTACTCAGGAGGCTGAGGCAGGAGAATCGCTTGAATCCCGGCAGTGGAGGTTGCAGTGAGCCAAGATCATGCCACTGCACTCCAGCCTTGGTGACAGAGTGAGACTCTGTCTCACAAAAGAAAAAGAAAGAAAGAAAGAAGGAAGGGAGGAAGGAAGGAAAGAAGGAAGGAAGGAAGGAAGGAAGGAAGGAAGGAAGGAAGGAAGGAAGGAAGGAAGGGAGGGAGGGAGGGAGGGAGGGAGGGAGGGAGGGAGGGAGGGAGGGAGGGAGGGAGGGAGGGAGGGAGAGAGAAAGAAAGAAAAGAAATTGCACTGAATCTACAGTATGGAGGTAGTATAAACATTTTGACAATATTAATTTTTCTAATTATAGAACATAAAATATTTTCCTTTTATTTGAGTCTTCAACTTTTTTTTTTACCAATGTTATACACTTCTCGGTGTACACAATTTTTTACCATCATAGTTAAATTTATTCCTAAGTATTTTATTCTTTTTGATACTATTGTAAATAATGCTTTAATTTCTCTTCGAATAGTTTGCTGTTAGTATATACACACAGCTAACTTTCATATGTTGATTTTGTGTCCTGCAACTTTTCTGAATTTATTTATTAGTTTAATAGGTTTTCTAGATGAATCTTTGAGGTTTTATACATAGGAAATTTTGTCAACTACAAACAGGGACAATTTAACTTCTTCCTTTCCACCTTGGATGTCCTTTCCTTTCCTGCATCATTGCTCTAGTGAATTTCCAGTGCTATGTTGAATAGAAACAGCTATTGCTGTTTAGTAGGCATCCTTATCTTGTTCCTGATCTTAGAGAAAAAGCTTTCAGCTTTTTTCCATTGAGAATGGTGTTAGCTGTGAGCTTGTCATATATGACTTTTATTATTTTGAGGTACATTCCTCCTGTACCTAATTTGTTGAGTTTTTATCATGAAAACATATTGAAATTTGTCAATTGCCTTTCCCATATTTATTGAGTTGATCATATGATTTTTATCCTTTATTCTGGTAATGTGTTGTATCACATTTGTTGATTTGTGTATGGTGAACAATTTTTTTATTCCAGATATACATCCCACTTGATCATGGTTAAGTGTTAAATGGTAATCCTTTTAGTGGGATGTTAAATTTGGTTTTCTAGTATTTTTTTTTTTTTTTTTTTTTTTGTAGTGTCCTCGTCTGGCTTTGTTATTACGGTAATAATAGCCTTCTAAAGTGAATTTGTTAGTGTTCTCTCCTCTTCCATTTTTTTAAGAGTTTGAGAAAAATTGGCATTAATTCTTCTTTAAATGTTTAGCAGAGTTCACCAGCGAAGCCATCTGGTTCTGGGCTTTTTTTGTCGGTAGATATTTTATTATTGTTTAAGTCCTCTTCCGATGTATAGGTCTATTCAGATTTTCTATTTCTTCATGATTCAATGTTGGTAGGTTCTATGTTTCTAGATATTTATCAGGTTATCCTAGGTTATCTAATTTGTTGGTGATAATTGTTCATAGTCTTTTATGGTCCTTTATAGTTTTGTGGTATCATTGTAATGTCTCCTATTTAATTTCTGACTTATTTATTCGAGTCTTCTCTCTTTTTTTCTTCGTCTAGCTAAAGCTTTGTCATCTTTGGAATGCTTTTGAAAATTCCAGTGTTCAGACTCAGAATGAGATGGAATATGATGTGATGCAGAGAGGCAGTGAAAAAACAATCTGTACTGGTGGGAAATAAGAGAAAATTTACCAGCTGCTATGAGTGGAAAATTGTGGGCAAAGAAAGAAATGTTGCAGTCTGTTTAAGAAACTTTACTATGATATGGACTATGAAGGCTCTAGTAATGGTTTACATGTTGGAAGTTCTGTTTAAAGTGATTATAGATTACTCCCATTTACCTCTCTTTTTCATAAAATACCACAGTATTCCAAAAAAGTGATAAAGAACATATACCTTTGAGGATAAAAATAAAGATAATACAAAACAGGAGACAAAGACATCAGTTTCAGAATTTTTCAAAGTATGTAGAAATATGGTAGCTATCTTAGCAAATTATAAAGAACAGAATGCTAACTGCATGAGAGAGAAATGTTAATAAACTTGGAACCAACCCAAATGCCCATCAATGATAGACTGAATAAAGAAAATATGCCACATATACACCATGGAATACTATGCAGCCATAAAAAAGGATGAGTTCATGTCTTTTGCAGGGACATAGATGAAGCTGGAAACCATCATTCTTAGCAAACTAACACAGGAACAGAAAACCAAACACCACGTGTTCTCACTCATAAGTGGGAGATGAACAATGAGAACACATGGAAATAGGGAGGGGAACATCACACACCAGGGCCTGTTGGAGGGTAGCAGGCTAGGGAAGGGATAGAATTAGGAGAAATACCTAATGTAAATGATGGGTTGATGGGTGCAGCAAACCACCGTGGCACGTGTATACCTATGTAACACACCCGCCGGTTCTACACATGTGTCCTAGAACTTAAAGTATAATAAAAATAAAAAAGCAAGATAGTTTGTGATATATAATTCCAAAAGTCTCAGAAACTAGAAGGTCCAGGGACCCTTGAAGTATGGTACATGCAGAAAAGAAAAGAATGATTTTAGGTCTTCATGGGGAGTCTTGAATTTTTTTGCCTATCTCCTTTTCAGAAGAGAATGTTTCCAGCTCAAGTTTTAACTGACAACATAGCTTAATTGACTACATACAAAGGCTTGGGGCTTTGTCACGTGTTGCTAAGCGATCTTTAAATCAAAAGCCTAGGTCATCAGGGATTAGGAATTGCTCCAACACTTGCTTATGTCCCTATATTCACCTTGTTGCTCCAATTTGGCCTCTGAGTGTTTCTGCTACATTCAAGTCAGCTCAGTAATTAATTTTTAAAAGTGGGTGTAAGTTTGGGGGGAAGAGGGTTCTAGCTTATTTTTACTGAGGTATTTAATAGGACACTTTTCTAATTAATAGATGACCATGTTTCTGAGAGTTTAACTCTTTTCTATACGCCTTTTGAATCTCCTAAAGACTTCATAAAAAGTTTTAAGGACAAGTTCCTAGAACACCTTTCCCAGCCTATCAGCCAGATAACCAATCATACCTCCTCCACCCTACAGACGACTGGAAATTTACTCAACTGAAAAGGTTGAACAAGTGACATGAGATACAGGTGAGGATGGGGATGATCCAAAAGGGGATGAATGTGACTGAATGGTGAAATCCTAAGTGCCTCTGCCATACATGCTCACAGAATGCTGGCAGCCAGGCTCAGAACTCCAGGCCTAAGTCGGAGAAGCCCTCTGCAAAATGGCCAGCCTAAGAACGAACACCTATACATGATGATACTTGAGAATCTGCAGCCAAAGAGCAATAATCCTATAGTAAAGCCAACTACCCATCAGCACCCCCACACATGCACTTCTTCTACAGCTTTGTAGAACATCTACCTTAAGCATGTAAAAAAAAAAAAAAAAAAAAAAAACCTAAGAATTATAAGACATTTAAGAAACTCCTCCACATGGAAGATAGACATTAAAATAAATAGGAAAAAACATGCCTGAGAGACAAAACATAAAGCAGAAGAAAACGCACGCCAATACACTTATATTAAATATGCAAAAGAGAAGATTTTGTCTTCATAGAACAAGAAAAGGAGGCTATAAAAATGAACAAGCAGATCGAATAAAGACTTAATAACTTCGGAGTGAATAGCAGATTCTAAGATCTTTCAGAGAGGGTAAAATAGTTACATAAAGAATAAGTAATGAGGATCTCACCAAATTTCATAATCACAATGTAAGAAGCTGGGCTGCAGAATGACACTCCAGAAGAAAATGGAGCAATGGTTTCAAAGATTTTGGAGACAAGAGGCACACTAGATTTCTATATAGAGCCAAACTATTAATTGAGGGTAGAGGGAGGAAATGAAATATTTTAGCATGTGCAAGTTCTTAAATAATTTACCTCCCAAGAATTCCTTCTCAAGAAAGTAATGCAAGATATGAGACCCCAAAATGAAGATATAATCCAAGAAGAAAAAAAGACAGGGGATCCAGAAAACAAGAACTCTACCAAGCAGGGAGTAAACAGAGTTTTCAGGCCAGTGAAAAATAAAGATGAATACTATGCAGCGGCCTAGATTCAAATGGGGACAGAGACCTCCAGGAGGAAAAAGATAACCCTGAACTAGTTGGGTAATTTTATGGAAGATACACACTTCCAGTAGAAAGTCTGGCATGAATTATTGATAGGTATGTTAAAAACTCAGAAAAATAAAAGAGGCAGTTATTAATGTTAGTCAAAACAAAGTTTAATCATCACAGACACTACAAGACGTGGCTCTGAATAATAAGGTAAAGAGTGAATAATGATTTAACAAAAACGACGATATGTGTGTAGTGAGAAGTAGCCTCTAAGTCAGCAAAAATCCTCACTTTTTATAGTATTTTCCAATAGATACTAAAATGGAAATATTAGTAGATATCAGTAGATATCAAAAGAAACATGTTATTTAGAAATCAGGAGATAAATTTCAAAAGACATGCTCCCAAAAAATCTCATAGCAATTGCCTCTGAAGAACCTCTGTGGAAGATAAGAGATTACTGGTTTCATTATGTCTCATAGAACTATTTGTCTCTCAGATACGTATGTGCATTGATTTAAAAAGAAAAATTTAATTTTTAAAATAAAAAAATACATAGTATTCTTTAATGTTTTCAGAATCACACGTGTATCTCATTTGAACGTGATTTCACTTTTTGGCTCCTTGAAGTCCAGCTTTGTCTAGTTTGTGGGCCTACTCAGTGTTCCAGGTGCTGGGCTAGATGCTTACTGACGTTTATATATTGGAGCCTCACAACAATCATATGAGGATGTTCATCGCACTTCCCTTTTCAGATAAGAAAATAAAGAAACTAAAATAGAGAATAAAAAACAACGTTCCAGCATTTCTTGGAGTGAAGGGTGGTTCTGTGACACAGTTCTGGCCAAGGAGCTGTAAGTAAAAATCTGCAGGTGGCTCATCTTTCTGCCAGGAATGTAGGCATGCTACAGCCTTCTTAAATTAAAGAGCATACAAGCCACACACAGACAATGAAGGCTAGAAAAAGCCTGGATCACCAATCTTCTCCATAAGCTGCCAAGTCAGCCAGGACTATCTACTTCCAGACTTCTTGTTAAGTGAGGAAAATAAAAGTGTTTAAAAATATTTAAGCCACTCAAGTAAGATTTACTATTGCACATACCTAAACATAACTCAGCTAATAGAGGCTCCAAAGCCTCTTCTCTTTTCTGGGTCTTGTTGCTTCTCAGACACCCAATTTAGGCTGTCAGGAAAGCAGAGAATAGTTCCCAGGAGAGGTTTCCCCTTTTCAATGTTCTTTCACATTTCTCTGTGAAGGTACATGGAAGTGGGAGTCTCCAGAGAAGTGTTGATGGATTGCAATGTCATATAAGCACCAACTTTCTGAGATCTAAGTCATAATTTTTCTGGCTTGGTGAGCTAATCAATAGAAGCTTTCCTTTTGAAGCTGGTTGATAGAATCGGCTAAGATGGCAGAATTGCCTAAGGATAGTCAGAGCCCAGGGCAAGGCAGGAATTGCACTGGACTTATTTGACTTTTTGTTGTTGTTGTTGTCATTGTTTTAAGTTAACTTATAAATAACAAGCATAGTAACAATATCCTGTAGACTGAATGTCTGTCTTCTCCCAAAATGCATATGTTGAAAACTGATCCTTAATGTGATGATACGTGGAGGCGGGATCTTTGAGAAACGATTAGATCATGACGGTGGAGTCCTCAATAATGGGATTAGTACCCCTATTAAAGGGAATCCAAAGAGCTCCATCCCCCGCCAACAATGTGAGAATATGGCAAAAAGATGGCCACCTATGAACTAATAAGTAGGACCTCACAAGACACCAAATCTGCCAACGCCTTGGTTTTGGACTTCCTAGTCTCCATAACTGTGAGAAATAAATTTCTGCTGTTTACCAGCCACCCAGTCTATGGTATTTTGTTATAGCCACTAGAACAGACTAAGATACAATGTTAAGGGGTAAGGAAAACAACCACCCACATATTCCCTACCCTACCACAACTATTTTCATTTTCCAGTTTTCTTAGAGTCTATGCACTCAGGCATTCTTACTTTTCACAGCTATAATCATATACATCTAATTCAGTTTCTCTTTTACTTAACATTATCACAACAAATCATAAACATTTTTTCTATGCAAGGTCTCCATCATTTTCACTTTAATAATTTATTCTTTTATTAAATACCTGCTATGTTACAGGCTCTAATGTTAAAGCTACAAATTGAATAATATTTTATCAAGTAGCTACATCATGGTTACTTGACCATTCCACTGAGAGGATGAACATTTAGCTTATTTCCAAGTTTTCCGTTTATATATAATGCTGCCATGATCATCTTCATAAGTAAATATACCTTTTTTGTTTGTGATCATTATTTTTGATTCTTGGTAGTGAGACTGGACCAAAGGCTAGGGATATCTTAAGGCTCTTAAGATACAGTACTGTAAACATTTTCGATGGGGGGACTTAACCACTTTGCTGGAGTTGCACTGGGCTTTCTTCTTCAGATCAGTGTCTTCTGAATCAGAATCTCAAACAGATGTCATTGGTTGGCAGAGCCCAAGTTATGTTCTGTGTTAGAGTAGCAAGGAAAATTGAGGAAGAAGTGAGGGTCTCATTTCTACCTTCAGACATGGAGATAGATGAGAAAATTTTTCCAGATGTACAAATATGTTTTTTTAATGCTACGCAGCCAAAACTCAAGCTATCATTTTACATGAGTGAACAGACTGGGCCATTTCTCTCAGTTGACCCTACAATATGGCTTGAGCTTGCACCACTTTACTGAAACTATTCTTTCTAAGATCATGCTTGACCTTAGGTTCCCCAAACCTTCTGGCTAATCTTTACTCATTGTCTTGCTAAGTCCCTTACTTTATTTTGGTAATTCCTCCTCATTCTTGAAAGTTTTTTTCCATTTTGGTTTCCATGGTACCATACTCCACTGGTTCTCTTTCTCTGTTTTCAGACACTTTTTTGGTCTCCTTTCTAGTCTTCCTCCACTGGATGCCCAAATATTGTGATTCCTCAAGGATTCTGCCCAACTTTATTTTCTTAAGCAATATCGTTCTCACTTATGGACTTAACTACCACCTTGTATCAGTCTGGCTTTGGTTAGGGAAAAAAATCATTTTATATATGCCAGATATGAAGAGTTTAAATATAGGGGACAGCAAACCTTGAAGAACTCAGAGTAGTGAAGGTCAGGGGAACTGCCACCAGTGTTCTCAGTAGCCATTTCAATTATCTTGACCTAAGCTGGTAGTTTTTAAGGGCTCGCCTGGAAACATCTTTGAACCTGACATCTGCTCCTGCATCTATCTGCAATCGACTCTGGAAAACAATGACCTCTTCCCTCTTGCCTTCCAAATCTGCAGTGAGTCTCATCTCATATCTGCATTAGCCTTTCCAGAGTCAGGGAGAGTATCTGGTCACAGAATCCCCAGAAAAGTTGGCATTCACTGTGATTGGACTCCTTTAGCTAACATGTTCACCTCTAAACCAATCCCCAGCTCTATAGGTAAGGCATGTGACTTTGTCTATGCTAATCAGTACACTTCATCCTCCTAAACCCAGTATAACTAACAGTCCAAAGAAGGGGACTCTATGCCTGTGGAGCTACAGGTGAAATCAGCTTCCACAGAAACACATAGATCTCACTGAAATCTAAGCCTCTTAGAAAAGGGAAATAGGAAAGACAGGAATCCTCAGGTGTTCAGTATGTATCTCTACTTCCATTGCCTTTGTTTTCTCCTGCAAAACCATAATAATCTCATCATAACCAGTAACTCTTCCTCTAATCCATTTTCTCATTACAGACAATGTTATTTATAGAACATATAAGTCTGACAGTGTCACTCCCTGTTTAAAACCATTCGTGGCTGTCCTTCACCCTATTCTGTATAAAGTCTCTGTGATCTGGCCTCATTTACCTCAAGCTCATCTCTCTCTGATTGCTGCCTCTCATTTCATGCTCCAGCCACATTCCAATCACAATATGCCTGGCATAGTGCTTGTCATACACTATGTGCTCCGCCAATGATTGCTGAGAAAACTAATGCATGAATAAATGAGATGAGATGAGATGAGATGAGATGGTTTATTTCTATTGCGAAGTAAAACTAAGGTAGTCTTCTGGGTGTTTTGTATCCCACTTTCCTCTCATTCTGTGTGGGGCTCACTGCACAGTGGGTGTTCAAAGATGCTTGTTAACTAACGAAATTAGAACATTCATTTTATTACCCAAGAAAGAGCTCCATTGAATTTTTTATTCCTGGCAATTTAAAAAGATTTTTGTGGGTTTTATAATGATTGGCCTGTTGTAGGATAAGGAGTGGGTGAAAGAATTCATTAGCTTATTAAAATACAATGAAAGGAACATAATTAAAACATTTAGGCAATTTCTGTATCACAGAAAATGAATAATCAGAGGTACAAAACAAATCCTCAGCCAATTGCCTGGCTGAAGCCAGCCCACACTTCCTGCTTTCTCATAACACTGTCAACTGGCTGGTTCCCAACACTCTTCTCTATCCACTCCTCATAAGCGAATTTGCTTTAATGAACTCTATTCTTAGTGCAGAAAGCTTAAGTCATGGCAGCATAAATTACGGCAGGCAAGTCCTCTGAAAACCTGGAGAGGGAGAATTGGGGTTTCCTTTTCCCTATCTGCTTCTAGTAGTTTGGTTTTGGCTCAATAACTGTACCTGCCGCTGTGCTCAGTGATTACCCACATCATCTCATTTCATTCTCCCAAATAAGGTATATCTAATTATCCTCTTTTCATGAATGGAACTGAGGTTTAGTGATGTGTCCAAGATCACACAGCCAGTTAATAGAATCAAAACCAAAGTAAATGGTTTTAAGTAGACTCCCAAGAGCCCCAGCTTTTAAACATTATGTAAACCTGAATAGTCAAATGATTTCCCTCTTTGATTTCCATGGCACTTGGTCCTTCTCCCCGCTGCAGTAAGAGGATTCAACCCACCCCTACCCCCGTGCCATTAGACACAGCAACTAGCGTTGCATGTTTGATGAGTGACTGTCTAATGCTGTTCTCCTCCCTTCTCTACTCCTTGCAACTTTTGCCATTATACCTCCTGCTGATCCTTGGTTCCTTTAGTGCCTCACATATCTCCTTGCCTGCCCATCAGTTTCCAAGGATCACCAAATGTCCTTGAGTTCCTCACAGTAAAATATGGAATAGTAACACCTGAAGATCTGATGACACAGAAGGAATAGCAGCTTCTCATCTTAAGATGCTAAGAGGAAGAACACAGGGATAATAAGCCTACAGCAGCAATACCCAAGACGTAAAGTACTCCCAAGCAGTTTGGCCTAGGACCTAGAAATGGGAACAAGTTCAATTTCTACTTTAAATGACATTATCTAGGACATCTCATATTAGACACTTTCAGTTGCTTTCATATTCACTATGTCATAAATCCTATTAGGAGACCATGTGTCTCATTTGACTTATTCAACTAACATATCTTCTACAGACCCATAAACTGAAATGTTGACACCCAGGGCAAGTGCCACAAAATGGCCACTCAAACTGGTTTTATAAGCAAAGCCTGGTTTGCAAGTGGATGTTAATAAAATGCTTTATCTTTTCATTTTAGCTAATTATTCTTGCTAAGGAAAAACTACGTTTTTTTCATGGGAATGTATAACAAATTTTTTAAATATAAAATCTTTTAAAAATATATGAAAATTACATACCCTCCATATTTTGATACCCAGATATAGTTCTGAAACTCGAGGCACAGAACACTGCCTTGCACATGACAATACAACCTTAACATTCTCCTCAGTTTAACTAAAATTAAGACTGATTTATTCCTGACTATAGACCCCTGACCTTCCTTTCCTTAGAGCATTTACTTCAGAAAGCTTTCAATTGTAAATTATTTCCCTGCCCTTCTGAGATATAAATCATCTCCCAGCTTTTTGCCAGATTTATCCAAGAATGTCTTTCTCAAGAACCTGAGAGCTATCTCTTTGAAATGTAATCTTCAAAAAAGATAGTATTCCTATCTCACAGTCTCTGTGGAAAACTAGGGGCCTATATTAATCGGAGTTCTCCAGGAAAACAGAATGGGAAAAAGGGTTGGGCAGGGAGGGGGCATATTATAAAGAATTAACTCACATGTTTATGGAGGACAGTAAGTTCAAAATCTGCAGAGCCAATGTTTGAATCTGAAGGCTAGACACTGCTTTAAAAGCAGGAAGAGTCAATGTCCCAGTTGGAAGACCATCAGAGAAGAGCCAATGATCCAATTTAAAGATGACTAGGCAGGAGAATTCTTTCCTTCTTTGAGGAAAGTCAGCCTTTTGTTCTAGTCAGGCTTTCAACTGATTGGATGAGGCCCACCCACATGGAGGACAATCTGCTTTACTCAGTCTGCTGATTTAAATGTTAATCTCATCCAAAAACAGCCTCACAGAAACACCCAGAAAAATGTTTGAGTACCATTACAGAGCCTAACTTCAGTAAGTGCCAATTAGCAAAGACAGATGCCCAAATTACATTCACCAACTTATCACCTAATGTTCTCCAGTGCTTTTCTGCTAGTTCATCTTTGGGCTTAAAAATCTGCCCACCTTTATTTCAGTGAAGTTGAGCTCAGTTCTGTACTAAAATCTCTTTTACTGTAGTAACCCAAATAAAATCTGTCTTTCCATTTTTACCAGGCATTCAGTGCAATTTTTCTTCAACACAGATTAATGAAGACTGCACAAGCAAGTTATCTACCAAACTAAAAATCAACCCTGTAGAGTAGGCATCAACATCTCTGTTTAGCTACTCCTATAAATAAAAATAAATATTAATGTGTACTTATTATGTGTCAAGTACTGTGTTCAATGATTTGTAAATTAATTTATTTAATGCTCACCACTACTCTATGTATTAGATACTCTGTTACTCCCATTTCACAGAAGAATTATCTGAGAATTACACAGATTAAGTAACTTACTAAGGTCACATCGTTTTATATAGTGGAGTCAGAACTAGAATTAAAATTGTTGTAAAGAAATAGCCTGTCTCTAGAGTCACATTTCTACTCAAAATACTATCTATTTTCTTTTCTTCCCCCCACACCAATAGAAAAAAACACAGAACTCTATTATTCTCAACACCAATGGCAGTGGTTTTCATAGGCCAGGTGAATGAGTTCTGTCGACAGATAGGTGGCCCCTACTTGCAGGCAGTGGGCAGAATCCACAGGACCAGGATAACCGAGTCCCTGTGTAGGAACATCTTGGAGATGTAGCAGTCTTTGTTGACTGGCTTGGACTTCTTCTTGCCTTTGCCACTCTTGGGTACATCAGTTCACATCGCCTTCACGTTCTCCAGCACCGTGTTGCGGTGCCTGTCGAAGGCCTTCACGTGGCCCAGGAGTTTCTTATCGTTGCCACAGTTGATGAGCACTTGGGTGTTGTTCTTGACTGACTGTGTGGGTACAGAGAGTGGACCCGTGTTAAATTCCTCCTCCTCTCGCTTCTGCAGCTCCTCTGGGTTCATCTCACTCTTGGGCTTGTTGAGGAGGCTCATGATGGTCACTACGCTCTAAGTTCACTCCTGTTTCCTCCGCGTTGCTGCTGCCTGAATACTATCTATTTTCATAATGAAAACTGATGCCTCTCTTTTCAAATGTTTTGGATTTGAAGATGCAGCCACCTAGGGTAATGATGACCCACTACTGATCTATGTAGGTGAAAAATCAATGACTAGGAACGGAGTCCACAATTTTCATGAATGCAAGTTTTATGTTGTTTTATTCAGCTCAGGCTTCTGAAACAAATATCACAGACAGGGTGACTTAAATAACAAAAATTTATTTGCTCTTAAGTTCTGGAAGATAGAAGTGTGAGATTAGGGTGCCAGCATGGTCAGTTTCTGCTGAAGGTCCTCTTCCTGGCTTGCAGACAGAACTTTCTTCCTGAGAGCTCACATGGCTTTTCCTTAGTGAGTACATGTGGAGAGAGATCTCTCTTTTCCTCTTTTTGTAAGGCCACCAATCCTATCTGATTAGAACAATGCCTCCCCAAAATGCCCCTTGGCTTCATTTAACCATAGTTATCTCTTAAAAGCCCTATATCCAAAATATCATCACACTGGGAGTTAGGGGGTCAACATGAATTGGTGCAGGGTTGGGAGGGACACAATTTAGACCACAGCATATGTAGGCACATCTTTCATCCTCTTCTCCTTGGCATGGTCACAAAGCCCTCAATACCTGTTTGAAGGGAAGAGAATAAGTAGAACAAGTCTGACGGAAATAGGTAGAAACCAAGGGTGGAATGTGAAGACAAGTTCTATCAATCATCAGAAAGGACAGAGACAGGATTACAGTTGCCTGAATTTCTACCTGAAGTCTTGGGAGGAAAAAATGTGTCTGAAGAAATAATAGAGCTAATATCATAGACCTTCAGTGAAGAGAGACATGCAGAGACAGCAGAAAGAAAAATCTATCAAGGTGAAAAGTGAACAAGACTCTACTCCTCCAGCAGCACTGAATAAAAGCAGACTTGCAGAGGGAACTACTGTCCATACAAGGAGTCCTTCAGCTCCCTCAGTTCAAGGAGCATCTGCACCTCTTGCTACTCCACTTTCTGTCCCCTCCCATACTACACAAAGTCCATTGCACTGCCCAGTAACTCCATCACAAAAAGTGCAAGGAAAGGAAAGGGAGGATAAGAGGAATAATGAAGTCCAAGTCTTTAATGACAGTTAGAGTCATAGACCTAAACATGCCTTTCACTACTTTCTGTTTCCAATACAAAAACAAAAGCTAGGAGAAAGGAGCTTCCTTCTTGGCATCCCTCAGATCATCTACTTGGTGGGGTTCAGGAATGGATTTATGTTACCTATTGTTTGTAAGCTTCTTGGCATCTTGAGCCTCTGGCCCAGGTGGGCTTCTCTGAGGCTCCAACAGCCATGGTAGGGTGGGTCCGTTTCTCTAGGAATCTTTTGTCTGACCTTCTAGCTCCTGGACCTTCCCCATTCCCTTCTAGTGCTTAGCACCAAAGAAAGGGTGGCCTTACTTGTAATTCTTTTATTGTCAATTATTTTAACTAGGGGTAGATGCATGTGATACAAAAAAAAAAAAAAGTGATGTTTCCCCAAATCTTAGATCCTTGTCCCAGAAATAACCACAGCTCCATGTGCATCTGTGCAGAGAAACTTGACATTTTAAAGTACTTAATCAAAACAAATGACTGCATAGTATACACAATGATACAATAATCTGTGCCCACAGCCAGTGGTTGTACACACATAAAACCATTGATTTCAGAGTTGCTGCTATCTGTTTTACTATTAGAAGCAGATACCACCAGGGTGAATTACAGTAAGTATATAGCTATGAATCAGTTTGACATGTTAGTCAAATATGTTATCACTTGTTGTTTGTTTTTATTAATAGAATTAAAATTTCATTTCAGTTTCCATAGAGTTCTGCATAAAAATGAATGAGCTTATACTGCCAGCTCTTACATAATGGCACTTAAGTTAACTACAACAATTATGTTGTTCACCACAAGGTCTCCCAATCCAAGCCATGTGGCTGAATCAAGCAGTTTATAAATAATACAATTATTATTTCTTGTGTGTAATAGACACAAAAAAGTGGTACTAACTTCCCATGCTCACCATAATCCCATCCCAGATCCAGGAAATGGTACCTGTGTGGCCAGGACATGCTCTTCATTAGGATGGATGTGGCTGCTGCTGATAAATGCAGCTATTATGACTTTGAGTCAAGTTTTAACTTGACTCAGTTTCCCACCAAGGCACCTGCCTGAAAAGTGGAGTTAGAGGAATAGGGTGGCAGCTAGATGCATTAAGAAAACAAAATGCCTGAGTTTGGCATGACTCAGTTCCTGTAGAGGTTAGCTCTGAAGCCTGTGCACAGGGTAAAAATTGCTTATAGCCAAATTATCCTTAAAAATCCCTGGAAAGGCACAACTTTGTTCATATACCATATCTTAATAAGTCTAAGAGAACAAATCACTGATTCTGCAGTCAAGGTCCAGTTGAAATGGCTGGTTGTTGTTTAGAGGCCACACTGTATGAGGTATACAAAACTCTGAACTTGAATCACCTTCACACAGTGGCATGCTCATGCTATAAGATGCACTCAGGGAATCAGGGAAAACCAGGTTCACATCTACCATTCATTCTTTCTCCAGGGCATACACTCACTGACTGCAGTGGGCAGCAAAATCACCAGTACTATAAAATTATGCTTCCCCTGTGTTCCACTTCTGCCTTCTTTTATTTTGCCTGTTGAGTTTGTTTGAATATCTATGGTTTATACACTTAAAAGATTGTAGCTTATAGGCTTAAACTTTGCTCCATAACAACCAACAGGCCCAGATTTGTGTATATGGCTCAGATATTTTATAGTTCTCTCCTTGTTCTCCACATAATGTGCCCATTGGAGCTTCCAAGAATCTGTCTTCCCTGAGATTATAAGATAGGAAACAGATGCTTACTTTTCATTGCCTTTTACTGACCAATGGATAGATTACTGGCTAAACAGCTGTACCTTTCTTCATGAGAAATTGACTAATTCCAAGAATCAACATTTTTATGACCAGGCCATGCTAACCAGGACAAAGTTATTCTATTTTAATGTGCATTTCTGATTAAAATATATTCAACACATGTTTTAATTCTCCTTTCCCAAGACAAAATTATCTCTGAATAATGTTTTGGAGCAAAATTACTGTACATTAGTAACTGCTTTCGTTTATTCTCTCAAAGTGAGGTAATCATAAATAAAACTTTAAGAAATCTTTGATACAGATGCAAGAGGGATTGTTTGAGTTGTGGGAGGGCAATATCAAGAGACAATGTTTGTTTGTAAAGCACACTTTATTTCCAGCTAAACTTTATGACTATCAGTCTATCTCACTGGGCCTAACAACTTAAACAGAAAGCCTGGCATAAGCTATGCTCTGTGACTGCATTTCCCCAAATTTGTTCTTTGAAACACTTTTCTGCAGAATTTTTATAGGTGTTACATCAAGAAGTTTGAGAAACACTTTTGGTTTTGAAGTTTCATTTACTATAAGACTTCTCAACACTTTCAGTAGGATAATATTCATGATATATGCCTCAAAGAACAGGATATAACATGTGCCACTTCCCAAACATGTATGGCCACACCCTTTTAACAGAGCATCTCCAGGGACTAGTGTTCCATGCACCATACTCTGGAAAATGCTGCTCTGTCTAATATACTTAGGATAAGCCAGGATAGGCATGGACTAGAGATAATAAAATTGTTCAAAAGCACTATTATTAACAACTATTATCTTTCTCAAGTCCATTACAGAATTAAGTTCATCTTCTTGGGCTTGTATGAGAAAGACATAAATGCTTGTGGAAGGTCTAGATCTATAACAAATAGGGCTAATTAATAAAAATTATTTGCTATAGTAAAGAGAAGATTTCAGAAGCCAAAATTCAAAAGCCAAAACGATCCTGGGAAAAGAAAGAGTCAGATGAAAGATTCACTATGAAATGGGATTGAAAACAGAAAATAAAAGACAAGATAAGATTCAAGCAGGAAAAGTGGAACAGCTCTGTAATTAATTTCACATATAGCATCCACCAGGCACTACTGAGACAGTAGACCAGCATAGTTTGCTGGGCTAGGACCCTCTATCAACGTCCATGTTGCCCTTCCTAGAGCTCAAACCAGCCTCCTCGTTATTTCTTTGTGGCCCTCCCAGCTGATCACAACTTGGCCCAACTGTAGATCTTCCTAAAATCTTATCTTGTCCTAGCTCTGGTCAATTCAATCTTAAAGCCAAACTGTATATGCATGGCTTATGCTATGTATTTATTTAAGACTAAAGATCAGCATTGCACTTATAAAAGTATAATTCCAGGTTGTTCTCCCAGTCATACTGGGACATTACCACATATGTGGTATCTTCAAATCTGAGATCAATGCCTTAGTTTCAGCATTTGCAGTTATCTAGCAAGGCTTTCCTGGAAACACTGGGGATCCAGCACTATTATCTGGTCACCGTCACCTACTTTACACTTACATAAAAGAATATATTACATCCTTTGGTCTCTTTCAGCTCCTTAATTCCACAGAAAAATACACAGAATCAATAGTATGTAATATTTCACAGCTCATTAAAGCCCTTTCATAATAGCATACAAATGTAATATGAGATAAGATACTACTGTTTTGCCACTTACTTTAGACAAGATACCTAGCTTTTCTGAGCCTGTTTCTTTTCTTATTAAAAGGAGATAATAGCTACCTCACGAAGCTTTTGAAGGAATCAATCAGATAAAGCACACAAAGTATTTATTACATGGCTTTGCACATGACTAGCATTTATTGAGCTCTCTTTACGGAGAACTATAACTTTACATTTGTGAGTGTCATAATTTGGAATTATCACTTAAATTTCAAAGGCAAAATTTAAAAATCACAATAAAGGAAGGCCCATGTGTCTCTGCTTTACAAAGCCAAATTTAAACGTGATTTTCTTTTTTTTTTTTTTTTTTTTTTTTTTTTTTTTTTTTTATTATACTTTAAGTTCTAGGGTACATGTGCATAACGTGCAGGTTTGTTACATATGTATACTTATGCCATGTTGGTGTGCTGCACCCATCAACTCGTCAGCACCCATCAATTCATCATTTATATCATGTATAACTCCCCAAGGCAATCCCTCCCTCCTCCCCCCTCCCCATGATAGGCCCCAGTGTGTGATGTTCCCCTTCCCGAGTCCAAGTGATCTCATTGTTCAGTTCCCACCTATGAGTGAGAACATGCGGTGCTTGGTTTTCTCTTCTTGTGATAGTTTGCTAAGAATGATGGTTTCCAGCTGCATCCATGTCCCTACAAAGGATGCGAACTCATCCTTTTTTATGGCTGCATACTATTCCATGGTGTATATGTGCCACATTTTCTTAATCCAGTCTGTCACAGATGGACATTTGGGTTGATTCCAAGTCTTTGCCATTGTGAATAGTGCCTCAATAAACATACGTGTGCATGTGTCTTTGTAGTAGAATAATTTATAATCCTTTGGGTATATACCCAGTAGTGGGATGGCTGGGTCATATGGTACATCTAGTTCTAGATCCTTGAGGAATTGCCATACTGTTTTCCATAATGGTTGAACTAGTTTACAATCCCACCAACAGTGTAAAAGTGTTCCTATTTCTCCACATCCTCTCCAACAACTGTTGTTTCCTGATTTTTTAATGATTGCCATTCTAACTGGTGTGAGATGGTATCTCATTGTGGTTTTGATTTGCATTTCTCTGATGGCGAGTGATGAGAAGCATTTTTTCATGTGTCTGTTGGCTGTATGAATGTCTTCTTTTGAGAAATGTCTGTTCATATCCTTTCCCCCACTTTTTGATGGGGTTGTTTGTTTTTTTCTTGTATATTTTTTTGAGTTCTTTGTAGATTCTGGATATTAGCCCTTTGTCAGATGAGTACATTGCAAAAATTTTCTCCCATTCTGTAGGTTGCCTGTTCACTCTGATGGTGGTTTCTTTTGCTGTGCAGAAGCTCTTTAGTTTAATTAGATCCCATTTGTCAATTTTGGCTTTTGTTGCCGTTGCTTTTGGTGTTTTAGACATGAAGTCCTTGCCCATGCCTATGTCCTGAATGGTACTACCTAGATTTTCTTCTAGCGTTTTTATGGTATTAGGTCTAACATTTAAGTCTCTAATCCATCTTGAATTAATCTTCGTATAAGGAGTAAGGAAAGGATCCAGTTTCAGCTTTCTACTTATGGCTAGCCAATTTTCCCAGCACCATTTATTAAATAGGGAATCCTTTCCCCATTTCTTGTTTCTCTCAGGTTTGTCAAAGATCAGATGGCTGTAGATGTGTGGTATTATTTCTGAGGACTCTGTTCTGTTCCATTGGTCTATAGCTCTGTTTTGGTACCAGTACCATGCTGTTTTGGTTACTGTAGCCTTGTAGTATAGTTTGAAGTCAGGTAATGTGACGCCTCCAGCTTTGTCCTTTTGGCTTAGGATTGTCTTGGCAATGCGGGCTCTTTTTTGGTTCCATATGAACTTTAAAGCCGTTGTTTCCAATTCTGTGAAGAAACTCATTGGTAGCTTGATGGGGATGGCATTGAATCTATAAATAACCTTGGGCAGTATGGCCATTTTCACGATATTGATTCTTCCTATCCATGAGCATAGTATGTTCTTCCATTTGTTTGTGTCCTCTTTGATTTCACTGAGCAGTGGTTCGTAGTTCTCCTTGAAGAGGTCCTTTACATCCCTTGTAAGTTGGATTCCTAGGTATTTTATTCTCTTTGAAGCAATTGTGAATGGAAGTTCATTCCTGATTTGGCTCTCTGCTTGTCTGTTACTGGTGTATAAGAATGCTTGTGATTTTTGCACATTAATTTTGTATCCTGAGACTTTGCTGAAGTTGCTTATCATCTTAAGGAGATTTTGGGCTGAGACAATGGGGTTTTCTAAATATACAATCATGTCATCTGCAAACAGGGACAATTTGACTTCTTCTTTTCCTGACTGGATACCCTTGATTTCTTTCTCTTGCCTGATTGCCCTAGCCAGGACTTCCAACACGATGTTGAATAGGAGTGGTGAGAGAGGGCATCCCTGTCTTGTACCAGTTTTCAAAGGGAATTTTTCCAGTTTTTGCCCATTCAGTATGATATTAGCTGTGGGTTTCTCATAAATAGCTCTTATTATTTTGAGGTACGTTCCATCAATACCGAATTTATTGAGCGTTTTTAGCATGAAGGGCTGTTGAATTTTGTCAAAAGCCTCTTCTGCATCTATTGAGATAATCATGTGGTTCTTGACTTTGGTTCTGTTTATATGCTGGATTATGTTTATTGATTTGCGAATGTTGAACCAGCCTTGCATCCCAGGGATGAAGCCCACTTGATCATGGTGGATAAGCTTTTTGATGTGCTGCTGAATCCGGTTTGCCAGTATTTTATTGAGGATTCTTGCATTGATGTTCATCAGGGATATTGGTCTAAAATTCTCTTTTTTCATTGTGTCTCTGCCAGGCTTTGGTATCAGGATGATGTTGGCCTCATAAAATGAGTTAGGGAGGATTCCCTCTTTTTCTATTGATTGGAATAGTTTCAGAAGGAATGGTACCAGCTCCTCCTTGTACCTCTGGTAGAATTCAGCTGTGAATCCATCTGGTCCTGGACTTTTTTTTGGTGGGTAGGCTATTAATTGTTGCCTCAATTTCAGAGCCTGCTATTGGTCTATTCAGGGATTCAACTTCTTCCTGGTTTAGTCTTGGGAGAGTGTAAGTGTCCAGGAAATTATCCATTTCTTCTAGATTTTCTAGTTGATTTGCGTAGAGGTGTTTATAATATTCTCTGATGGTAGTTTGTATTTCTGTGGGGTCAGTGGTGATATCCCCTTTATCATTTTTTATTACGTCTATTTGATTCCTCTCTCTTTTCTTCTTTATTAGTCTTGCTAGCGGTCTGTCAATTTTCTTGATCTTTTCAAAAAACCAACTCCTGGATTCATTGATTTTTTGGAGGGTTTTTTGTGTCTCTATCTCCTTCAGTTCTGCTCTGATCTTAGTTATTTCTTGCCTTCTGCTAGCTTTTGAATGTGTTTGCTCTTGCCTCTCTAGTTCTTTTAATTGTGATGTTAGAGTGTCAATTTTAGATCTTTCCTGCTTTCTCTTGTGGGCATTTAGTGCTATAAATTTCCCTCTACACACTGCTTTAAATGTGTCCCAGAGATTCTGGTATGTTGTATCTTTGTTCTCATTGGTTTCAAAGAACATCTTTATTTCTGCCTTCATTTCATTATGTACCCAGTAGTCATTCAGGAGCAGGTTGTTCAGTTTCCGTGTAGTTGAGTGGTTTTGATTGAGTTTCTTAGTCCTGAGTTCTAGTTTGATTGCACTGTGGTCTGAGAGACAGTTTGTTATAATTTCTGTTCTTGTACATTTGCTGAGGAGTGCTTTACTTCCAATTATGTGGTCAATTTTGGAATAAGTGCGATGTGGTGCTGAGAAGAATGTATATTCTGTTGATTTGGGGTGGAGAGTTCTATAGATGTCTATTAGGTCTGCTTGGTGCAGAGATGAGTTCAATTCCTGGATATCCTTGTTAACTTTCTGTCTCGTTGATCTGTCTAATGTTGACAGTGGAGTGTTGAAGTCTCCCATTATTATTGTATGGGAGTCTAAGTCTCTTTGTAAGTCTCTAAGGACTTGCTTTATGAATCTGGGTACTCCTGTATTGGGTGCATATATATTTAGGAGAGTTAGCTCTTCCTGTTGGATTGATCCCTTTACCATTATGTAATGGCCTTCTTTGTCTCTTTTGATCTTTGATGGTTTAAAGTCTATTTTATCAGAGACTAGGATTGCAACCCCTGCTTTTTTTTGTTCTCCATTTGCTTGGTAGATCTTCCTCCATCCCTTTATTTTGAGCCTATGTATGTCTCTGCATGTGAGATGGGTCTCCTGAATACAGCAGACTGATGGGTCTTGACTCTTTATCCAGTTTGCCAGTCTGTGTCTTTTAATTGGAGCATTTAGTCCATTTACATTTAAGGTTAATATTGTTATGTGTGAACTTGATCCTGCCATTATGATATTAACTGGTTATGTTGCTCATTAGTTGATGCAGTTTCTTCCTAGCCTCGATGGTCTTTACATTTTGGCATGTTTTTGCAATGGCTGGTACCGGTTGTTCCTTTCCATGTTTAGGGCTTCCTTCAGGGTCTCTTGTAAGGCAGGCCTGGTGGTGACAAAATCTCTAAGCATTTGCTTATCTGTAAAGGATTTTATTTCTCCTTCACTGATGAAACTTAGTTTGGCTGGATATGAAATTCTGGGTTTAAAATTCTTTTCTTTAAGAACGTTGAATATTGGCCCCCACTCTCTTCTGGCTTGTAGAGTTTCTGCTGAGAGATCTGCTGTTAGTCTGATGGGCTTCCTTTTGTGGGTAACCCGACCTTTCTCTCTGGCTGCCCTTAAGATTTTTTCCTTCATTTCAACTTTGGTGAATCTGGCAATTATGTGTCTTGGAGTTGCTCTTCTGGAGGAGTATCTTTGTGGCGTTCTCTGTATTTCCTGAATTTGAATGTTGGCCTGCCCTACTAGGTTGGGGAAGTTCTCCTGGATGATATCCTGAAGAGTGTTTTCCAACTTGGTTCCATTTTCCCCCTCACTTTCAGGCACCCCAATCAGACGTAGATTTGGTCTTTTTACATAATCCCATACTTCTTGCAGGCTTTGTTCATTTCTTTTTCTTCTTTTTTTTTTTTTTTTTTGGTTTCTCTTCTCACTTCATTTCATTCATTTGATCCTCAATTGCTGATACTCTTTCTTCCAGTTGATCGAGTCAGTTACTGAAGCTTGTGCATTTGTCACGTATTTCTCGTGTCATGGTTTTCATCTCTGTCATTTCGTTTATGACCTTCTCTGCATTAATTAGTCTAGCTGTCAATTCTTCCACTCTTTTTTCAAGATTTTTAGTTTCTTTGCGCTGGGTACGTAATTCCTCCTTTAGCTCTGAGAAGTTTGATGGACTAAAGCCTTCTTTTCTCATCTCGTCAAAGTCATTCTCTGACCAGCTTCGATCCGTTGCTGGCGATGGGCTGCGCCCCTTTGCAGGGGGAGATGCGCTCTTATTTTTTGAATTTCCAGCTTTTCTGCCCTGCTTTTTCCCCATCTTTGTGGTTTTATCTGTCTCTGGTCTTTGATGATGGTGACGTACTGATGGGGTTTTGGTATAGGTGTCCTTCCTGTTTGATAGTTTTCCTTCTGACAGTCGGGACCCTCAGCTATAGGTCTGTTGGAGATTGCTTGAGGTCCACTCCAGACCCTGTTTGCCTGGGTATCAGCAGCAGAGGTTGCAGAAGATAGAATATTGCTGAACAGCGAGTGTACCTGTCTGATTCTTCCTTTGGAAGTCTCCTCTCAGGGGTGTACTCCACCCTGTGAGGTGTGGGGTGTCAGACTGCCCCTAGTGGGGGATGTCTCCCAGTGAGGCTACTCAGGGGTCAGTGACCCACTTGAGCAGGCAGTCTGTCCGTTCTCAGATCTCAACCTCCGTGTTGGGAGATCCACTGCTCTCTTCAAAGCTGTCAGACAGAGTTGTTCGCGTCTGCTCAGGCCTCTGCTCCTTCCCCTGTTGTTTTTTTAGCTGAGCCCTGCCCCCAGAGGTGGAGTCTATAGAGACAGGCAGGTTTCCTTGAGCTGCTGTGAGCTCCACCCAGTTCGAGCTTCCCAGCGGCTTTGTTTACCTACTTAAGCCTCAGCAATGGCGGGCGCCCCTCCCCCAGCCTCGCTGCTGCCTTGCGGTTAGATCGCGCAGACTGCTGTGTTAACAATGAGGGAGGCTCCGTGGGCATGGGACCCTCCTGGCCAGGTGAGGGATACATTCTTCTGGTGTGCCCGTTAGCTTAGAGCACGGTATTGGGGTGGGAGTTACCCGATTTTCCAGGTGTTGTGTGTCTCAGTTCCCCTGGCTAGGAAAAGGGATACCCTTCCCCCTTGCGCTTCCCAGGTGAGGCGATGCCTCGCCCTGCTTCAGCTCTCGCTGGTCAGGCTGCAGCAACTGACCAGCACCGATTGTCCGGCACTCCCTAGTGAGATGACCCCAGTACCTCAGTTGAAGATGCAGAAATCACCCGTCTTCTGTGTCGCTCGCGCTGGGAGTTGGAGACTGGAGCTGTTCCTATTCGGCCATCTTGCTCTGCCCCTAAACGTGATTTTCTACATTACCTGACTCTACTCTCCCGCTAAAATTTCCCCTACTCCAAGATTTCTTTCCTGCAAAACAAGAATAATAAAAGTAGAAAGCAAAAATCCAACCAGAAAGTGACATATGCTTAGCAACACATCACAAATTGAAAAGGAGGGAATAGAGGATTAAAGTACAAGGGAGGCATTACACAGAAGTTTGCTACAAAGCAGCAACTAAGCTGGCTTGAAGACGTTCTGGCCAGATTAAACACAAATTCATTTAAAATTGGAAAATATGAGTCACAAGTTAAAATAATGCTTTCTGAACATTTTGGCCCTGATGGAACAAGAGAAATAAACCATTTAAGAGAAATTACAGTTGTAAAGCTGTGTTAGGGTAAGAAATTCATATCAATATATTCCCGCTGTTATTTAAGGACACCTTGTTCCAAGGGTCAGTTAAAAAACTGCCATCATAGCAGTCAAAACTTAGTATCTATCTTCCTCTTTGTTTTTTTGTTTTTGTTTTATTTTCATTTTTGTTGAGACAGAGTCCCTGTCACCCAGGCTGGAGGGCGGTGGTGCAATCTCGGCTCACTGCAACCTCCACCTCTCCGGTTCAAGCAATTCTGCTGCCTCAGCCCCCCATGTCCCATAGGTGGGACTACAGGCATGTGCCACCACACCCAGCTAACTTTTGTACTTTTAGTAGAGATGGGGTTTCACCATGTTGGCCAGGCTGATCTCGAACTCCTGACCTCAAGTGATCTGCCCATCTCGGCCTCCCAAAATGTTGGGATTACCAGCAGTATCTATCTTCCTTTTCAAAAATCCATTTGCCCATATGGATTTTCTCCACCCGCTTCCATACCACACCTGAGAACAAATCCCAGAGAAAAAGATGATTAAGCACCCTGTGTCTCACAGCTGCTCAGGTCTTCACTCCCAGGATGGAAGCAGTAGCCCATCCAGACAACAGACTGAAGGCACGGAGGCTTCAACATCATCCACCCTGCAGACACTCCCCAGTAAGCTGTGGCAAAAGGCACACACAGACAGTGCTCCTCACACCACATGTGACCACCTTCTCCTCTCTGCTCCCATTGTTTCAATATTTAGATTGTGTTAGGTAAAGATTTTGAAGACGAAAACAGAGCCTGGGAGAAGAAGAACAAATACAGAATCTTGTGGCTGGGATCCAAGTGTGCCCTCCGGCGCCGGAGAAGTAAAAGGGCTGTCCTTAAATATTTACACCATTTTTCAGTTGTTACCAGTTCTTGCACACTTGATGTTTTGTTGCTCTGAGGCAAAGTTTTTATTCACTATCTGGTGGTGAAATGTCTGTTTATAGCAGCTCTGACCGCATTCAATTTCCCAGAGCTGGACTTAAACATTTTTTAAAAGGCAGAGAAAGCATCTCAAAACTCCCTAGAGCTGTTGTTGCTGGTTTTCTGTTCTGATGGCTGTCACCTTAATGCAAGTCCTAATAAGCCAAGGCCTGAAGCTTGCCAGATGTCTCCTAATAAGCATCCCAACCTCTGGGCTGCCATGCACAATGCCTCGATAATAATCTTCCCAATCACTGCCTTTGTGGGGGTCCCTCTTTACACATACTCCCAGTCTCCTCAGCTAACTTATTTCACCTCCTACTTTCCGACTCCCACTCTCCTATTCCGTTATGCAGAACTTTCTTCCTGGCCACACTTCCTTCCTCTTCCAACCTCTCCATCATTGCACCTGCCATCCCCCTGCCTGTGATATGCTCCTGCCTCCCAATCTCTACTCCTCCATCAAACCACAATCCTTCTGCCTTTGAAACATTGCCTGGGGCTCATCTTTAATCACAAGTGAATTTTCTCTTTTCTGTACCTTAGACTGGAGTCTAAGAGCCTTAGAGCTCTAAGATTGCTCTGGAAGATCATGTGTTTGCCCCAGTAATTCTCACAGAGTACCTGCAAACACCTGCATTGGAATCACTTGGGGAATTGGCTAAAAGTGGGAATTCCTGGACCTCACCTCAGATTTATTGCATCAGAATCTTAGTGAAAAAAAGTCCTCGAATCCTTCATTTTAACAATCTCCCCAGATCATGTACACATTCACTTTGAGACCCACAGATGACTCCAAACTCATCGTTTGATAAATGGTTTTGTTCACTGAACATGGACTGTCAGGCATGTTACATGCATCAACTTATTTGATCCTCCTGATGTCCTTACAAGATGGGTGCTATTTTAAAATATTGCTTTTTCCATTTTATGTAAAAGAAAACAGAGTCTTCTACAAGTTAAGTAATTTACGCAGGAAGTGGTAGAGATAGGGCTCAAACCCAGGTATGGCTGAGACCCTGAAGAGTGCACTGATAGACTTACAGGCTTCAGAATGAAGGGTGTTAAGATCCTGGCAAGACCAGCCCTGGTCACTGGAAGTTCACATTCCATTCTAATCCTATGCTACCAGAGGAGCATTGACAGGCTGACATTCAGCCAGGGAAGCAAGAGGCTGAAATCCTTTCAGTAGACACTGGGCCTGGATCACTCAGAAAAAGTAATAATGTCAACCTACCTTTACAAGAGAACATTTTGGTCTTGTTTATTTCGGGGTCTTGCCTCTACTCCCTATGTCTCTGGCTCAGTAGTACCAGCCTCAAGGAGACTAAAAACAAAGCATCACACCAAGCCCAGCATGTGTTTCTGTAAGGGTCTTCATGCCTGGTGGAAAGTGTTTGGGGAAGACGAACAGTTTCATTGCCTCTTCAGTAAGGTCCCTTATTAGTAATTGCTTCTGAAAAAATAGCAGACTTGGGTTCACCTCAAGCAGCACTCAGGTGTGAGCCAGGCATCCCAAGTGTAATTCAAATAGCTCAAAGGAAAGCAACTCGTCTGATGATACAAAGTCTCTTTGAAAATTATTAGCTGGCCGGGCGCGGTGGCTCAAGCCTGTAATCCCAGCACTTTGGGAGGCCGAGACGGGCGGATCACGAGGTCAGGAGATCAAGACCATCCTGGCTAACATGGTGAAACCCCGTCTCTACTAAAAATACAAAAAACTAGCCGGGCGACCTGGCGGGCGCCTGTAGTCCCAGCTACTCGGGAGGCTGAGGCAGGAGAATGGCGTGAACCCGGGAGGCGGAGCTTGCAGTGAGCTGAGATCCGGCCACTACACTCCAGCCTGGGCGACAGAGCGAGACTCCGTCTCAAAAAAAAAAAAAAGAAAAGAAAAAAGAAAATTATTAGCTGGACGCACTGGCTCATGCCTGTAATCCCAGCACTTTGGGAGGCCAGGGTGGGTGGATCGTTTGAGCACAAGAGTACGAGACCAGCCCGGGCAACATGGCAAAACCCCGTCTCTTCAAAAAATCAGCTGGGTGTAATGGCATGTGCCTATAGTCCCAGCTACTTTGGAGGGTGAGGTGGGAGAATCACCTGAGGTCAGGAAATCAAAACTGTAGTGCACTGTGATCACACCACTGCACTCCAGCCTGGGTGACAGAGTGAGACCCTGTATCAAAATTTAAAAAAAGAAAAAGAAAACAAAATTATTGACATGCACAAGTTTTCTCCAGTGGCATTGTTTTCATCCAAATTGATCCCCTACTTATAAATACTTTCTGACTAAAAAGCAGATGAAATAAAGGCAACTTGGTCATTGTTTTATCAACTTAGTGGGTGGATACAAAGATCACAAATAATTGAATTAACTATCCACTTACATAAGTGGTTCAAGCCAACATGATAAAGCCTTTTGCCTGCAATGGATTAAAACCTGAAAACAAGTCAAGATTAATTGTGAAGGACTTCAGGGCCCAGTCAGTCTTATTTTCGTTTGAAGAAGAGCAAAAATGAATTATGATGTTCCTATGTAGTTCTTCTTTGCCCACAAAGACTAGAAAGATGATATGCCTATCCCCTTGACCCATGTACTGCCATCACAAGATGGGCAGAGTGGGGTAGGGCACAGGCATTGGCCTGGAGGAGAACTCTGAACTGAGGGGAAAGGGAGCCCTAAATGGCAATTCGTTTCACCCTGGCATTTCTGAAGTTCAACCATACTAAGACTTTTTGTTCTTTTACATTCTTATGATCTCTTTTGTGAGTTTCATTTCCTTTGCTTATCTTTTTAAAATCAGTGAGTGTTGACTTCCTTTTTCTATACATAGGTCTCCTGGGCAATTTCATCTACTTACAGGACATTATTTACTCCAAGTTGATAGTGCTCAAATCTTTGTTTCTTGCACAAACCTGTCTTCTGAACTGCAGAACTGAAGGTCCAAATGCTTCACGGGTGTCCTTTCTGAAGATCTCACAGTCCCTCACATTCACCACCTCCAACACTAAACTCTCTTTCCCCACATCTGATCCTCTTCTCTGATTCCCACTATCACTGTAAGCCAAGAATCTGGACATCAAATCAACCCTCTCCCTTTTTGTATTGACCACATCCCGCAGCCCCAAATCAGACACAGACTGTCTCCTAAATCTTTCTCAGACTGGCCTTCCCCTTCTTTGTACCCCTTTAGCCCCTTCTCAGCTCAGAACTCACTCTGCTCTAGCTAAATAATTTCACCAGTATTCTCTTTGATTCTCAGTCTCTAGTCTCTCATCCTTCAAACCATCCTCCACAAGGTCCTGGCCCCAGAGAAACCTTTCTCTTTTAATAAATATCATTAATGTGAATTATTATGGAGATCGTGGGAGATTCAGCTCATACCCAACTATATGGGTTGAGAAGTATGGCAGGCTGAATTATTGGCCCAATACTGCACCCTTACATTATATGGCTTTGCAGTCTTTCCCTGGAAGCCAATATAATCGCCATCCTTTGGCTTTGGGCTCAGCCACAGGAATTATGCTGGCCAAGTGCATGAGGGTAGAGGTAATTGTGTGGCCATACAGAGCCTAACCTGAAAAGACCCCTCATTTTCTTCTTAGCTTCTTACACCTCTGTTGTCTTATGATGATGTCCAAGAAGGACAAGAGACATAGGGAGTACACCTGGACCCCATCCACATTCTGGAGCTGCCCACAGACAGGCGAATGAAGCAAATCCTTATTATTAAACACCATGAGTTTTGTGGTTGGTTATTAGCAGCAATAGGTGACTTTGTCAAAAACCAAACATCTCCCTCTTAATCTGCCTGTCCATATATATTTACACAGGTATTTTTCTAGTGAAACATTTTTTGTTTCTTTTTTACTTATTTTATTTTGGATCTCTTTCCATATCAGCAAAAACAAAAAAATTAAAAAAGGAAGCTTTCTGGATATCATGTGTGATAGTGAAAACCAGGCTTTGCAGTGCACAAAAATGAAATAAACTTTTCTCTGTCAGTCAAAGTGTTTTTTATTATAAATAACTAATAACACCAAATCAAACTGACTTAAACAATTTGGAAGTTTGTTATCTCATATAACAAAGGAAGAAATGATAGGGCAGGCTCCAGGTATGAGTGGCCCAACAGCTTCATGATGCCATCAAGGACCTAGACACTTTCTCTCTCTTGACTCTGCCATCCTTAGGGCTGGCTCCATTTAATAAAACAAAATGGCCACAGCAGATCCAAATACAACTTCAGATACGGCCATATCCACATGTCAACAAGGCTGGAGTACAGTGTCATGGTCATTTCTTCTGTATCTTTTGTAAAGTGAAAATTTTTCCCCCCACAATTTCCCCAGAAGAGTTACATCTCATTGTCCAGGATCAGGTTATATGCCTGTTTCGAACTCACCATACCAGCACAAGGCTTAGCCCTGAGGCTGGAAACAATAAATTAACAAAACACAGGCCTGACCTCCAGGAGCTTATCCTCTAGTAAGATGACAATTTATCATGTTACATTTTACAAGAGTATTTAGAATTTTTTATTATTTTTATTATTATTTAGTATTTTAAATGAGTATCTACCTTGGGAGGAAGAAGAGGAAGAGAAGGGAGGGCTCGGTGGCTCATGTGCCTGTAATCCCAGCACTTTGGGAGGCTGAGGCAGATGGATCACTTGAAGTCAGGAGTTTGAGACCAGCCTGGCCAACATGACAAAGTATTTTTAGTCTCTACTAAAAATACAAAAATTAGCTTGGCATGGTGGTGTGTGCCTGTAGTCCCAACTATTCGGGAGGCTGAAGCAGGAGAATCACTTGAATCTGGGAGGCAGAGGTTGCAGTGAGCAGAGATCATGCCGCTGCACTCCAGCCTGGGTGACAGAGTGATACTCTCTCAAAAAAAAGAAAAAGAGGAAGAGAAAGAGGAAAAGGAGCAGGAGAAGAAGAAAATAAGAACAAAAAAAGAGAGGGACTAGAGTTAACACCACGGAAATAATTATTAATGGTGAAAATTCAAGCATCAAGAGATATTTTTCCCAGTATTGACATAGCTGTGATTGTTTCCCAAGTTGATCTTCCTGGAAACTCTGGCTTCATCCTAGAATGAGATTTCTTACTATGCCTTAGGCCAAGGAAGAAAAGAGGAACATAGGCAGAGACTAGTAAGGGGTCAGGGGATAGAGAGGAGGAAAAATCCAAGGAGTTTACAGAAGAACATAGCCCAAAGGAGAACAGGAAATATTTGTTCTTCTTATCACCCAGAGAGAGTGGGCACAGAAAATTCTTTGGGATCCCAAGTAAAGACACAGCCTTGACTCCCAAGAGAAACTAACAGCCCCTCCTTGCAAAAGAAAAAAGAAAGAGAGAAAGAGAGAAAGAGGGAAAGGAAAGGAAAGGAAAGGAAAGAAAGAAAGAAGAAAAGAAAAGAAAGAGTAAACTTCAAAATCATCTGAATCATGTGTCAGCATCTACAGGTGTCCTCTCATTCACCACTTGTATGCTCAGATCTGTATACAAATACAATCCAAGTAAGGAAAGAAACAACGCTGAGATGTTGGGTGAATCAAAAGGCCTGGACTTTAAACTAGATTCTTCTTCTAACCACCAGACCTTGGGCATGTCAGCTACTATCTATGAACCTCAGCTTCTTTTCTTCCCAATGCCGCAGTTCTTGTTTTTATTTTTTGTAAAAATCAATAAACTAGTGTAAGAGATAGAAAAAAAACAAATTATTTTTTCCTATTCTAATTCCCAGTATAGAATATTTTACCTCTGGTCACCAAAATGTGTGGGAATTTCTATCCACCAACAACCAATTTTTCAGCAGATGCCAACGGGGTGTCCTATAATTCAATTGAATTCTGACACTGTCACCTGGAGATAGCATCAGATCCCACAAGTTTAAAGCTCTGTCCTGCAAGATTGCCCCCAATTTCGCATGCCAATCACAAGCAGTAGGTCATCATCTATATTTCTGACTCACCATCTATAAATTAGAATTCCCATGACCCCCTCCTCGGGTTTCATTAATTTCTAGGATGGCTCACAGATCAAGAAAAACACATTTACCAGTTTATTATATTAATAAAGGATATAATAAAGGGAACAGATGAACAGCAAAATGGAATAGATGAATAAGGCAAGGTATGTGGGAAGGGGCATGGAGCTTCCTTTCCCCCTCTGGGTACACCACCCTCCACATACATCTGTGTGTTCAGCAGTGAGGAAACTCTCTGAACCCTGTCTTTTTGTGCTTTTATGGAGGCTTCATTTCATAGTTTGGATTGATTAAATCATTGACCACGGGGGATCAGTGGAACCTCCTGAGAGGTGGGGGTGACGCTGAAAGTGCTAACCCTCTAATGACATGCTTAGTTCCTGTGGCAACCAGCCCTCATCCTGAGGCTCTCCAGGAGCCCACCAAGACCTTCCTCATTAGAACAAAAGATACTCCTCTCACTCAGGAAATTCCTAGGGATTTAGATGCTCTGTGTCAGATGCTTCTATCATTCAGGACATTGCAAAATCCTTGGGTGCTCTGTGTCAGAAATTAGGGTCAAAGACCAAAGGTTAAAACAAAAGATTCTCCTAGCACCCTATTTACAAGGGTTTTAGGAGCTCTGTGTCAGGAACTGGGGGCAGAGACTAAATATATATTTCTTATTATATAACAATATCACAGCTAGCATATATGAAATCTTCTTGTGAACACAGGTTGGGTAGGCCAGGAGTCAGTCACACTGACTCACTTCTATTCTGGGCCCCGAATGTAACAGTACTTAATATCCAGGGCTCATCTCTGCCTTGAAGATGCCAACTGTTCTGCAGAACTGTAATCTCCCACACCTCTGTGGCGACAGCATATCCATGGTGCACAGATATTGCGCATGGTTCACATCAGGGGAAATCTCTTGGTATCACCATATGGGAAGTCCCTGAGGTCATTTGTTTCAGGAGGCACTGAAACACAGTGACAGTCTGGAAGAAAGGAATACGATTTTATATTGTTTACAAATGAATAGAATGACCCTGACACTGTCATAACTCAACACAGACTGAAATCTTTATTGCAGGCTGCCATCTTCTCCTAACTTGTCTCAAGTAATCTCTAGGAGTTGATCTTAAAAGGCCGGTTACTCTACATTGTTTCTCTCAATGATGCAGAAACTACAGAGAATCCATCATATTTTCTGAAAGGTAAATATTAACTTTACGCATATCCATATCATATTGGCCAATGTCCCCTTGTCTTTGATAGCAGGACTAAACTGACTTGCTTGAGAACCAAATTAGCTACCCAGAACCCCATGCAGACATTCATACTGTTATCACTGTCTCTCACATTGGTTGGAATGATCAAAACAATGTCAGACATCTTCACAGCACAGGAAAGTTTCTACAAATCAGTATCAGCTTTCCATATTTCTATAGCTCTCACGTATGACAAGTCCATTAAAAAGTTATCTTTTTATAGATAACTCCTTTAACATTTGTGATGTCATAGGTTTGGGTTTATAAAACTAATACTTCATTGTTTCGTTACTCTGGACGACTAGTTCTGCAGCTCAGGGTATAGGAGTTATGAGCCCTGGTCCATGGCTGGCTGAATCATGGAGGACAGAGAAAATGTTTCCACTAAATTATGCTTTTAAAAACCTCTATTAGTGGTTTGCTGAGTTGTCCTTGGAGTATATACATGACAAGCTTCAATTTTTTCCCAAAGAATTTTCCCAATTATGTTATGTAAAATTCCTATTTCTTATCCAATAATGTTATTTTAGGAAAATCCTGTAAGTCTCTCATCAAATTTAATTTTATATTCCATTCAAAACTTTCTTTTTGTTCCCATTGCAGATTAGACTTATAAGTTGAGAGGCTCAAAATGCCTCACATTTTATACACCTTCCCCTCTTCCCTCTTCTAGGAACTAACTTCCTGCGTATTAGGGCAGGAAAGAGGAATGGTAAGTGAGTTGTGATGGTTGCATAAAAAATTATCCTAAAAACATAGTGATTTTAAACAGTAATAATTATATATTATCTTTCTCATCTCATGTGGGACAAGAATTCAGGAGCAGTTCAGCTGGATGTTTCTGACTCAGCATCACTAAGAGGTGGCAGTCAGATGTTAAGTTGAGCTGCAATCATAACAAGGCTAGATTGGGGCTGGATGATCTGCTTTTGAGGTGGCCCACTCACATGACTAGCATGTTAGCGCTGGTTGCTGGCAGGAGGCCTTAGTTTCTCTTTACATGGGCTACTTGAATGCCCTCACAGCATAGTATCTGGCTCTCCCCAAGGCAACCCATCCAAGAAACCAAAGTGGAAGCCAAATGTGTTTCTAACATACTCTTCTAGCAGGTCTCATATTATTTCTTCCACAGTATTCTACTGGTCACATAGATGAGCCCTGTTTCATTGTGGAAAGGAACTACACAAGACCATGATCACTAGGAGGTGACCATTATCCTAGAAGCTGGCTACTATTATTGGAAAAGGCAAATGTCTTCTTAGTCATCTGAGAAAGGTCTTTCACTTGTCTTCTTGTTGATTTTCTCTTCTTATGCTAACATTCTCTAACCATTGGAGTCTTCTGTGTAGTAGGCAGTAAGGATGAGTATCTTGGAGAGTCCATGCACAGGTTCTCTGGATGGTCCTCTAAGGCCTCCCCCTGCCAAGCCTCCTACCCTCTTTCATGATTTCCCCAGTATCTTCCACAAGCAGGCAATGCCACAGTCTTTTGCTGTTGAGGTTCTTACACTCAGGAAGCATCCGTCTTGTGTGGGAATAGGAAACTGACCCAAGTTACCTCCTGTTGTGTTCACCCATCCTCGGCATGACAAGGGTCAGTATATAGGTACTCCACAGATGCCCCACATCTCTGACCCACCTTCTTTCTCCCGTTCTCTTTCTCCCTTCTCAGACAGGTACAGAGACATAAAAGCAAGCTGTCAAAATGGAGAACAAAAGTAATCCAGTTTTCCCTTCTTGAAAACACCTACTATTTACACAGATGAGTCTCTTGGTGCTTCATCTCTTCCCTTGCGGGGAGGATAAGGAAAGTTGTCTCAGAATCCCACAGGAGTGGGATGACACATTTCCTCTCTCTAGGCTTCTTTTACAGACAAAGAAGGCAATGGTGATTAGCAGTAATGAGACTGATTTGACCACCTTTCAATAAACAAACCCTACAAGAAGTTTTCCGACTCCAACTCTGGGCTGTTCATTTGCAGCTCTCTCTACAACATGGGGGTACTTAGCATCCTTGCTTTTCTGTTTTGGCCCTGGCTACAACTTAATGACTCCAGGAGAAGTTAAGCATAAATAATATTTAAATGACCATGTAAAAAATCATATCCAATTACAATAAGATTTTCTTTGTACCTGATCTTCTCTTTCTCCTCCTGTGACCTTTTAGAATGCTCCTTTGATACTTGGACAAAGAAGTCTTTCTCTGCCAAACAGCCTTCTTTAGCAACTTAAAACAAGTCAAGGACAGCAAGCAGGCTGTATCTCAGATATTAAATTGTATAATTGTCACTAGCTAATTGGAACACTGTACTAATGATCACGAGACTAACAGCAGGCCCAGTGAAAAGGCGAGTCTCGATCAATTAGCAATGTCAGCTAGAGGTGCAGGTGGAAGGAAAGAAGCAATAGTCATTCCGAGTATTTGATAGCCTTCATGTATACTCTTCTGATATTTCAATGAGAATTTCCCTATTTAGTTCATCTTTTGCTTCTGTAGAATTTTTATAAAATTTAGGGACCAGCATATGTGAGGTTCATTTTGTCCTGGAATAACCCCTATATCTGTACCTATTCAATGACCACAGTTTTTGACTTTCAAAATTTTACCCCAAATTCATTTAGCTTTTATTTCAGACAACAGTATATATTCTGCATATCTTTAGCCTGAAGCTGGGACCCAACTTAAATTTGATCAAGTCACAACAAGTTTCTAAAATGATGTGCCAATTATCTTGCACAAGTTTGTCAATTATGAAGCTTATAAATAATTCCTCCTAACCCAAAGCTTTATTTCACTTCAGCATCAGTCTGGAGTTTATTTCAGCCTATCTCTGAGTTCCTCTTAAATGGCAAGTTTCCATAAATTTGAACCCCAGAGAAAATTCATTAGACTTTTTTAAAAGATACAAATTTTGTTTCAATAGGTTTTAAGCAATCCAGTAAAATAGCTAAGGGACCAAAGTAGTGGGACAACAATTTAATTTGTAAGATGCTCCATATTTGAGGGAAACACTATCCTTTTGACCTTTCATGGTCTGAATCAGACAATAATTCTCCTTCCTTCATAAATAGGCATTTGTCAGCAACATAAAGATGCAAAAAATGATTGCATGTTTCCTCCCCATGTCTTACTTTCTGTTGTTTCTGGTGGAGAGGGGATCCTTGATGAGAGACAGTTAAGATTCTGAATGACTAAAGACTACTCTGACAGACAGCCACAGATGAAACCATATGGCCATCTCTAAAATGGAGCCTGGACATCGGAGTTGGAAGGAGAGTGCACAGAAATGTAAAAAGAGGCGGAAAATATGAAAGGGGCAGACAAAAAGTGGGAAACAGCAATAGAAGGGATCGTCTGATATGCAGCAGTGGCAGATTCTTTAAAAGTTTATAGCTTGGGAGGCCAAGTGGGCGGATCACAAGGTCAAGTGATCAAGACGAGCCTGGCCAACATGGTGAAACCCACATCTCTACTAAAAATACAAAAATTAGGTGGGCATGGTGGTGTGTGCCTGTAGTCCCAGCTACTCGGGAAGTTGAGGCAGGAGAATAGCTTGAACCCACAAGACTGAGGTTACAGAAACCTTAGTTCTCTTTCCCATCTTGCAAGATGGCAGGTGAAAAAGTTGAGAAGCCGGATACTAAAGAGAAGAAACCCGAAGCCAAGAAGGCTGATGCTGGTGGCAAGGTGAAAAAGGGTAACCTCAAGGCTAAGAAGCCCAAGAAGGGGAAGCCCCATTGCAGCCGCAACCCTGTCCTTGTCAGAGGAATTGGCAGGTATTCCCGATCTGCCATGTATTCCAGAAAGGCCATGTACAAGAGGAAGTACTCAGCCGCTAAATCCAAGGTTGAAAAGAAAAAGAAGGAGAAGGTTCTTGCAACTCTTACAAAACCAGTTGGTGGTGACAAGAACGGCGGTACCCGGGTGGTTAAACTTCGCAAAATGCCTAGATATTATCCTACTGAAGATGTGCCTCGAAAGCTGTTGAGCCACGGCAAAAAACCCTTCAGTCAGCACGTGAGAAAACTGCGAGCCAGCATTACCCCCGGGACCATTCTGATCATCCTCACTGGACGCCACAGGGGCAAGAGGGTGGTTTTCTTGAAGCAGCTGGCTAGTGGCTTGTTACTTGTGACTGGACCTCTGGTCCTCAATCGAGTTCCTCTACGACGAACACACCAGAAATTTATCATTGCCACCTCAACCAAAATCGATATCAGCAATGTCAAAATCCCAAAACATCTTACTGATGCTTACTTCAAGAAGAAGAAGTTGCGGAAGCCCAGACACCAGGAAGGTGAGATCTTCGACACAGAGAAAGAGAAATACGAGATTACAGAGCAGCGCAAGATTGATCAGAAAGCTGTGGACTCACAAATTCTACCAAAAATCAAAGCTGTTCCTCAACTCCAGGGCTACCTACGGTCTGTTTTTGCCCTGACGAATGGAATTTATCCTCACAAATTGGTGTTCTAAATGTCTTAAGAACGTCATTAAATAGCTAACTACAAAAAAAAAAAAAAAAAAAAAAAAAAAAAAAAAAAAAAAAAAAAAAAAAAAAAAGACTGAGGTTACAGTGAGCCAAGATCACGCCACTGCACTCCAGCCTGGCAACAGTGACACTCTATCTCAAAAAAAAAAATGTTTATGGCAACTTTACAGGAAAAGTTAAAACACATCCACACATACGCACATATTGCTCCATTCTTCAGATTGTAAGTATGCTATCAACTTTTTGAAAGTATGATTCTCTTCTTTCAGTTAAGCACCTGTACCTGTTTGCCCTTCTAGATATTACAGACATAACTGAGGGGATTATACAAGGAGCCACCGTGCTACTTTCCACGAGGCCTAAAGTTGACTTTGAAGGTACAACTTTGAATGGGTTCTGCCTGGCTGTCTGTGGACTCCTCTTTTCTTAGAAGCAGCCCAATACCCTCAATATCCTCCCGATCTATTACCCATAGGCAAGGCCACAGCAAGCTCTTAAATCTCCCTACCTGGCAACCCCTTACACCGTCCTCTTTCTCGTCCCTCAAGCTCTCAAATATCCTACTTCAGTCTTGTCTAACCCAAGTGTTTATTCTTTTGCTTGGATCGGATCAAGCTTCATTGCTGGGCCCTTTGGATTTGATGTCTGGGAACATCCTTTGGTTCTCCAGTCATTACTTTGGTTTCTTGACTCAATTCTCCTTTCTTCTACCCTCAGCTGAGGGCCAGCTCTGCACTCAGGAACTCCAGCCTGGGCAGAATTCAAGGACTTTTTTGACAAGAAGACAAATACAGACACACTCCTGAATATTATACATTTCTTTATGTCTACATATCCTGGGATAATATTTTGAGTGAAAGAAAGAAAGAAAGAAAAATGTAGTCAACTACTTATCCCTCCTGCTATCAGTCACACACAGCATAGATGAAGCAGGTGAGTAGATTACTAGACTGATCTCCTTTCCCCCCACATGATTGACTTTTGGGAGTTATTCTTCTGAACAGTAGCAGACTCTGTCAAAGACTATGTCTAAACAGCAGTGAATTAACAAGTTGGGAAATGAACCCATCAGCTGAAGCCTGGTCTTTGTCTTGCCAGATCAATCAGTTTATTGTTTTACACTAAGTTAACTGAGCTGGCTGCTTTTGACAATAAGAAGGCACGCTTGAAAGTAACTTGGCTTTGTTCAGTGAAATGATGAGTTTATTAGAAAACAAGCAGCAGATCACAAGGTCAGGAGATCGAGACCATCCTGGCTAACACAGTGAAACCCCGTCTCTACTAAAAATACAAAAAATTAGCCCGGCGTGGTGGTGAGCACATGCAGCCCCAGCTACACGGGAGGCTGAGGCAGGAGAATGGTGTGAACCCGGGAGGTGGAGCTTGCAGTGAGCGGGAATCATGCCACTGCACTCCAGCCTGGGTGACAGAGCGAGACTCCGTCTCAACAAAAAAAAAAAAAAGAAAAGAAAAAAGAAAACAAGCTCTGAAAAGAAGAAAAAGCAGCATAGATTTGAAACCCATCCTCCCCCAAAAGTAGCTCCGTATGCCTTATGTAGGAATGGATACAATCTTGGTGTTCAGACAGAACATGGTGAAGTTTTTCAGGTGATATAAGAAAACTGTAATAACTTAACTTGTGACAGGGCAGAGATCATCATAGATATCCTTAATTAATACCAATCTAATGCTGAGTCATTTGAGGACATCAATTACTCATAATAGGAAGAAGTCCGAGAATTGTAACCAATCATCGATCGGTTTGCTGAGCATTTTCTCCATAAAAAAAGCTCATTTGCTGAGCGTTTTCTCCCTAATCAGAACAATAATAGGAGTTCCTATGAGAAAGGAAAGACCCAAACCCTGACCTCAAATGGCCTGCAATTTCTTAAGCATGACAGGCAAGATGAAATATTATTAGGGAGGAATACAGGATAATATAGACCTTATAGGATGTAAGCTCCATTCTTTAGTAGAAATCCGGCTTTATGTGTAGGACTATTCACAGTCCTAACCTCCTGCAAATGGCACACGTTATAAGAATTCTTAGCTGTGGAAAACAGAGGTGGCTTCCATTTGTTTTCAGTTCTGTTACCTTGGTCTCTACTCTCATTTGCACTTCCTTTATTTCTATGCCCTCTGCCAAAATCTTATCTGTGTGACACATAGGTCACACAATAAAACTGCCACTACACTATGTCTCCAGACTGCTCTGCACTTGAGAATTTTATGTATAATTTCATGTACTGAAGAAATCATTAATGTTCCTAATACATAAATGAAGAAATCAAAGCTCAAAGACTTTGTTTATGGTTTTCAAAACTGGCTGAGCAGTACAGTCACTTAGGAAGCTTTTTTTTAAAAAAATTAAAATTAAAATATTCTTGCCCCACCTCAAAAGCAGAGTAGATTAATTTGTTATAAATTACTAGTTTTGGGGGGAAACTGATTTGTCATAAGACACACAGCTTTAATATGGCAAAACTAAGAATCAGATCTTTAACTCCTGTCTCCAAACTCAGCCAAACCATTCTACATCCTACAATCAGACACTGCTTCACAAAGGACATTCATCTATATCTTATGTGATCCATGTTGTGTCACATGTGAAGGCTAATCAAGGTACACTCTGGAGGGATTGCTGTGTGAGTATTTAAAAGTCTGCACATGTGAATTTTACCACACTCAGAATTAGAAAGTAAAAGCCCAGATTTTCAAGGAACTGAAAGGAATAAGACTTATATCAGTTTGTCAATATTTTATGTAAAAGAGATGATGGAGAAAGAATTTCACAAGCTGCCAACGAAAAAAGTTTTAAGAAATCTTTGAAAAACAAGGTTGCTGATGAACTGGAATTTCACTTTAGTTTTCTCAAACCTCTATCTCATCAGATTAATTTGAGGTCCAAATGGGCGTGTGGATGACGATGCCAATCAGGGGCACTATATATTCTCAAGCCCTATGCAAGAGCACAAGAATATGGGAGAAATTAAGCCTACTATCCTTAAACCTTATACCAATTTCCTGATTCTACCACTCAGAGATGATGCTTTTATTTTTTTTAATTATACTTTAAGTTCTAGGGTACATGTGCATAACGTGCAGGTTTGTTACATATGTATACTTGTGCCATGTTGGTGTGCTGCACCCATCAACTCGTCAGCACCCATCAATTCGTCATTTATATCAGGTATAACTCCCAATGCAATCCCTTCCCCCTCCCCCCTCCCCATGATAGGCCCTGATGTGTGATGTTCCCCTTCCCGAGTCCAGGTGATGTCATTGTTCAGTTCCCACCTATGAGTGAGAACATGCGGTGTTTGGTTTTCTGTTCTTGTGATAGTTTGCTAAGAATGATGGTTTCCAGCTGCATCCATGTCCCTACAAAGGACGCAAACTCATCCTTTTTTATGGCTGCATAATATTCCATGGTGTATATGATGATGCCTTTTCTTAAACTAATGTTAAGAATTAACATTAAGATGCACTATAGTCAGAGCAGGACCTCCAAATTTTAATAATTGTGAATCATCTGTAAATCTTGTTAAGACAGATCCAGATCTGATTCAGTAGGTCTGGTGCCCTGAGAGTCTGCATTTCTGACCTGCTCCCAGGTGAGGCTGAGGCTGCTGTACACCCAGTCAGACTTTGATTGCAAGTTGCTAAAATAAATCATGATACTGTCTGAGATGAGAAATGGCCCCTCTTACATAATTAACTAAGGTAACACATTGACAGTAACCAGAGGCTACCAATCAGAACAAACATTTAAACACTTACTGTGAAAAAAAATCTTTACATGTGATTTATTTAAAATATATGGTCAACTGAAGGTGTTTCTGTGTTCCAGAGTGACTGAGAGGACTCTAGGGGCTAAAAAGTTTAAGGCAGTTTTCCTGGAACTACACACCTGGGAGAAATAATCAGATTGAACATCAACTGACACCCATGCCTCAGCATTCTCTTTCACTAGATCCATACCATAAGTTATTACAGTAGGATTAATGTTGGGCAATAACGAGAAATCTCTGGAGAATTGTGAAATAAGGGGAAAAAGAACCAGAATGGAAATGGGACATAAGATTTCCTCTGAGAGTTAAACTCTAAGGGAACTGAAACAGAGATGTGCAAAGTTACCTTAAGACAGAAAGCCTCCTAAACCAATAACATTTGATTCTAATCTAATTGGAAAAATTATCCCACCTAAAGAAAACAGAGACCTCAAAAAGACTAATCCCAGAAACTAATTTTGACACTGTACAACCAAGAGAGAGTCCTGATTCAAGAATGTGAGGAGATTCACATACATAGACAGCATCTGATTTCACCACAATGGAAATGTCAGACATTTAGGATCTAATGCCACAAAACAGGGGCTAGCAAACTACTGTTCATGGGGCAAATCTGGCTGAATTCCGTTCTTTTAAATAAAGTTTAAAAGAATCCATGTGTTAAGGTGCATCTTTTTGTTTAACATTGTCTACAGCTGTTTATGAACTACACTATCCGAGCTGCGTAGTCTTGACAAAGGTTATATGGCTCACAAAGTCTGAAATATTTACTGCCCAGCCCTTTACAGAAGAAGTTTGCCAACACTTGCCATAAAGCTTTTCAATTATATAACTAATTCCCCTTGCTCTGATTCCACGCTAGCCAAGCAAACTTCTGATTACAATTGGTTTCCTGGGTAGTACGGTTGAACATTCCAACTCTGAACTCTGAAATCCAAAATGCTCTAAAGCACAAAACTTTTTGGACATCAACATGACTTTTAAAAGAAACGCTCATTGGAGCATTTTGAATTTCAAATTTTCAGATTAGTGATGCTCAACTAGTAATATTACTGTAAATATCCCAAAATCTGAAAATATCTAAAACATCTCTGGTCTCAAGCATTTCAGATAAGGGACGCTCGATCTACCAACAAAGGAGAAAGCCCCTTGAAAATATGTTGGTTATTTCTAGCTGTATTTGCATTATAGATTTTTGGAGGTTTTAAATGTAATGTCTGGGAGCTTGCCTTATCTGAATCATCCTCATGAATGATCATTTCTTTCTAAATTTGCTTTTTTTTAAAAAAATCACTTTTCTAGTGATACATATAAAAGGAACTAATGAACTAGGTCATGCAGTATGAATAGCAGGGTCAGATATTCAAGACAAAAGGAACAGCATACTTAAAAATGAAGTTATAGACAAAGTATTAACTGTTTTAAAATGTTGGATTTTCTAAAGACCATTTAAATGCTGACGCCATTTATCTTTAGGAAGCTGATATTGTTTGCCACAGTTCTAACAAGCTATTGTTATAATTTCTGCGTATTATTAGAATCCAATAGAATTTTTACAGTTTGTTTTGAACACTTTTGTCATCTATTGCTCGGTTTGTTTTCATTATGAAATTCAGGTTTACTCTCAGTTTCTCACAAAAATAGTAATTAACTATTCTGGGAAGAATAATTTTAACTGGTTCATAAATGATCATATACTAAACAACATTACTGTGCTATATATAAATCTGATTCATATATTTCACAGCTCTGACTTCTTAGAAATAATAAAACTTGCTTCTATCTTAGAAACAAATCACTTTTCTAAGCCTATAAGACTAACAGCTAGACATTTAGGTTGTAGTGAGTTCACTTTTCTTTTTTTTTTTTTTTTTTTTTTTTTGTGAGACGGAGTCTGGCTCTGTCACCCAGGCTGGAGTGCAGTGGCCGGTTCTCAGCTCACTGCAAGCTCCACCTCCCGGGTTTACGCCATTCTCCTGCCTCAGCCTCCCGAGTAGCTGGGACTACAGGCGCCCACCACCTCGCCCGGCTAGTTTTTTGTATTTTTTAGTAGAGACGGGGTTTCACCGTGTTAGCCAGGATGGTCTTGATCTCCTGACCTCGTGATCTGCCCGTCTCGGCCTCCCAAAGTGCTGGGATTACAGGCTTGAGCCACCGCGCCCGGCCAACACTTTTCTTCTTATTAGAGGGCATTCTGAATCACTCTTCTGGTGAAGATCTTTGGGAGTTAAATGCAAGTGGTGAGCCTGGGCCCAATTCCACATCCCACAAAGAGTACATTTACTTTGTGTATCCAGAAGAGCAAAACTGCCAACTCTACTGCTTTGTTTTCAAATGGAGAGCCAAGCTTTCAATGTCTTCAGCTTCACTCTCTACTTTGTGCTTGGGTTCCATTTCTGGTTGATATAGGTATTTACCTTATTTTTTAACTTGACATTGCCTTTTTATCCCTTTATGTTTTTATTTATGTTGTACATTCTTGTATGTATTTGAAAGAGAAGGGGAGTGTTCTGTTATGAACATGTTATACCATCTTGACTAAGAATCCCTTTACTGATACCCAATAGGATTCTTTTATCTGGTCTAACTGATTAGATATTTTATCATTTATTTTTCAATCAAGGTTTATTGAGCACAATATGACGCTGTAGGTATCTTTGGAGATATACTATCTGTAGGTTCAGCTTTGGAGATTCAGAGGTGACACACACACGTGCCTCTGACACTCTCATAGAGTTCACAGTTGGAGGTAAGCTGAACCATTTGGCAATCTACCTCAAAGATTGAACAAAATTGCCAAATTGACAATTCTCCAACTCAGGTTCATTTCCATCATGACAAACTAATCTCTCCATTTCAGTAAAGTTTCATGGTACCTCTTTGCCCATAGTAAGCCATGCAACTCATTAAAATCTACTGTTATCTAAGTTAGTTTTTTTCTAACAATACCCTAAATATATAGTTCTTCTACACGTTTGATGATATATCCACAATTAATGGATACAACACAACAAGAAACTCAGCAATACTAAATTTTTCAGTCCACCAGTGTCTTTGAAGAGAATATTTATATTAGCATTTTGTTGCTCATTTATTGCATTCTGCAAAGTTTAAGAAACAACAGATACCTGCCTCACACTGCAGCATTCTTGAGAAGGGTGGAGAGTGACTGGGCTTTTTCCTGGCTTTACCCAGGCACTTTTTTATTCACTCATCTGTTTCAGACACAATCACTATCCTGTTGTCTTCAGCTCCCAGCCTGGGAAACCCACAGAGTCTTTCCCTCCAGGTCACCATTGAGTTTGGCATGCTGTTGACCCTCAGTACATCATACAGCCACTACAAAACAGTAATTTTGTTCTTAGTGCACCCAGAGGGCCATTTACTTTGCAGCATTATTCAGAATTTTCAGCAATAACTTTCCTACTTCAAAAAAGAAGAGAAGCAGCGTGAGGAATCCTTGATGGAAACAAAGCTGAAACAAATATAATCTCATAGGATTTATCTACATAAAAGAATGCAAAATCACAACTTATTAAGTCCACAACTTAAAGCAAAATGTATGAAATTACTTTTCACCACATGTTTTTACTGATACGAGTAATGGCTATACTGTCTATATTTTAAATTAACCTTAATGCCATCTAGTGGTCACTGAGAAATTTTCGTTTCAGAAAATTGTTAACTTTAGAAATTGTTAATAAGAAAGTATTAGGAATAACAATAACTGCTGTTGTTGAAGAGACTTATTGAACACTTACAATTCTTCAGAGTTCTATGTTCAGCATTTTATGTTCATTTTCTCATTTTATCTATACAATAACCTTAATAGGTACTGTAGCCCAGTTATGCAAATGAAGAAACCAAAACTTAGTGGTATTAAAAAAACCTGTCATATTCAGAGATCTAGTAAATATCTAACTGGTTTTCAGACCCAGTTAGTCTATCCCATTGCCTTCACACTCATCCAGAATTCTACGCCGCTACTAAACCTCAATTGTGACTATAGAATATGGTTAATAGACTAACAAACATGCACACACACACACACACACACACATTCACACACAAATGCTAATGTGTTTGAAGGGAGGTATAACCTCACATTTCCACTCCACAATCAACTCTTATCATGTTCAAATTCCCAGGCTTCTCCTTCAAGCAAGATGTTAATTGCATGGGGATGTTTACATATTTGAAATTCGCATCTGTTATCTCTAAAATGTGATGGATTCACTCATTCATGCAACAAATAGTTACTGAACTCTTATGCGTTAGACTCTGTGCTAGGTAATGGGAATGCAGCAGGGAACCAAACATACACAGTTCTTCCTTTCATGGAGCTTAAAATACAGCAGGAGGACAGACACACATAAATTACATGGATCATGATACAAACTCACTGTGGAAAGAGCAGCTGGGAAAAATGCAGGGTGCTGGCAGGGTGTTTAGTTGGATGACCTTCCTTTGGCACCTAAGCGTTGAGTGAGAAGGGGACTGAGGGAAGACATGTCTAAAGGAAGGACCTTTAGGAGTCATGAAAGAGTGGGAGTGGGAGTGGGACTGAGCTGGGTGCAGGAGGACAGCATAGGGATTCCAGGAAAAGCACCTGAACAGCAAGCAGAAGAGTGTTTTCTAAGGCTCTGCTCCAACACATTACACTCACACAGTGGAAGCACAACAGTAAGTCAATATGCAATTCAGGCATTCTCAATTATTGTGCTGTAAATGGAACTTGGATAAAGACCATAATTAAGTCATACTTTTTTATACTTTGAACAAATGACTTTTACTGAAAATACTAAAATTGCATGATGTTGTACTTGATTTGAATACCCAAACATAATGGTACCTATCTATGCTAACTGAAGTTTCCATTGGTACTTATGAATAATTCAAATGCCTCCTAAATAAGATTTTTAGTTTGGTTGGAGATTATGAAAATAACTCTTATGGCAGATAATGTGAATAACACAGAAGGAACCAAGAAAAAAGAAGAAAAACAACTAATACTCATATCTCACAACCCAGAGGCAAATAATGTAAACCTTTTGGAATGCTTCCTTCCAGTCTTTTTTTCTATTAATATTTTACAAAAATAAGATTTTATAATGTAATGTATTCATTCAATGTAACACTTATTTCATTTGTTCTTATAAACTCTTTGTTAATATCACTGTAATAGCCAGATGCTATTTTATTAGGCGAACACATCCTAGTTTACTTAACCCATTTCCAAGCTGTTCAGTAGGTGTCATTCAATGTTTACTAAACAACGAATGACATATGAATAATGAATGGCATATGACAAATAATATATAATAAATAACACATTGCATAAAACTAAGTTTATCCACACAGAATAGAACTCAGTAAATAGTAGACATTATTGTCAAGTGGTTATGTACGCCTGAAGAGAATTTAGAAAATAACAAAGCAATTTACAAAAGTAAAACCACTGCTCAAGAACGTTGACTATCAACCACCTCTTCCCATTCTTCCTTGTACTGTGAGTTGATTTCTGCCTTGATCTTAAGACAGGCTGCAGTAGAAGTTAATGGATTTTTTTGTCATGTTGGAGAATCCCAGGAAGCCATTCTAAAATCCCATTTGTGAAATGATGTGTCACATTAACACATTTTACGGGCTTAATCTTGTGCTGCCTAATTGAATAATTTAATATTTGTGACACTAGCTTGACTCACACAATTACACATACACACAAAGAGGAGTTGTAAACTGTTACATCTCAGCTGTTCTTTACTTTGAGCATGCCCTGGTGTTTTTTAAGCTATATTTGGTGTTTTGCCATTTACAAGACAATTTCTATCTCTTTGGATATTTGCTTGATGTGAATGCAAATTGAAGTTGCAAGTTTTCTTCTTCTAATTAGGTTCTCTTTAGTAGGTATATACCCAGTCCAGATGCCAGGACTCTTAAACAGAGTTTTCACTGAGAGGCATTGACAAGATGTAGAAATCACATCCTCGTGCCATGAATAAGGACAATGGTGATGACAGTGGCAGGACATCTAAAGCAGCTGCTGTCATCATACTGGCTGCAGCAGGGAGACGAAGCTAGGGCTGCACACTCCAGGGAGCCAGCAAGAGCCAGGGACAAGTGGGAGCCCTGCCCCTTCCAAATTGGGGCAGAAGCTCCCTGGGTATCACTGCAGCCAACCAAGCCATCGCTGCAAACCTGGACATCCCTGTGCTCTCAGGACCCAGGAGCAGGCGGGAGCCCCACTCTTCTGGGTGCAGCTGCAACTGCCCAAACCACAGCTGTAGACCCAGGTATCTCTGCACTTTGGGGGACCTAGGAAGGCCCTCCCTGCCCTCGCAGGCTTGGAAGTGGGAAGTGCTTGCTCCCGCTGCTCTTGCTGGCTTCTGTCTGCTCTTGGTGCCTATTCCAATCTCGGAGCAAAGTCAGGCTGAACCCAAGCACTGTTGTGGCCCAGTCAGGTGTGCACATGCTTGGGGCAGTGCTGACATGTCAGCACCCTGCCGCCTTGGCCCCCTCTGGACTTTGGGTGCCAATGAGCATAGGAGGGAAGCTGAGCGGGGGAATGCTGAAGGCAGCTCTTGGCACCTACAGCCTGGGTGCCATGAATGACAGTAGGAAGCAGACAGGTTCCTGGAAAGGAGGGAGTGGGTCCCCGGTAAGGCCCCACCTTCAAGCAAGGGAGGGCCTAAAGGCTGGGGGCTGGGCTGCCAGTCCCACAGACCAGAGTAGAATCTTGTGACGCCTTTTCCGGACCTTCCATGGGTGCCCATGGACCAATCAACACATACTTCCTCCCCTTTGAGGCCCATAAAAGCCCTGTACTCAGCCAGAGCTGAGCAGACATTGGGACAACCAGCTGCAGAGAGGAGCAACTCACTCTAGGGCCTCCTCTCTGCTGACAGCTGCAGAGACAACAGAGAGAGAATGGGGAGATAACAGGATGGCCTGCCAGCAGAGAGGAGCCACCCACTCTAGGGCCTCCTCTCTGCTGAGAGCTGCTCAGATGATGGGACAACCAGCTGCAGAGAGGAGCTACCCTCTCTGCTGATAGCTGAACACTTGTCGAGATGACTTGCCTAGCAGAGAGGAGCTACCTTCTCTGCTAGGAGCTGAACACTCGTCAGGACTCCCTGGCTGCAGCAAGGAGCTTCCCCCTGCGGGTTTCCTCTCAGTTGTTCTATCACTCAATAAAGCTCCTCTTCGTCATGCTTGCTCTCCACTTATCTGCCTACCTCACTCTTCCTGGACACAGGACAAGAATTCGGGATCTGCTGAATAAGGTTAAAAGAGCTGTAACACAAACAGAGATGAGATATGCCCCATTGCTCGCCGTGTTGCAGGTGAAGAGAAGGAAAGAAGAGCTGCAGCCCTTCAGGGACCCCAGACATGGGAGCTCCTTGAGTTAAGCCTTTGACTCCCTCTTTGAGGCCCTGCGGTTCCTGGCATCTCCAAGCTTCAGCAAACCATTATGTTCCCTGGTGCCAGCTGTGGAAGCTGCTTGCAGTGCACCTGGTCCAGCTGCAGCCTTGCAGAGAGCTAGTGCTCATGCTGGCACCTGGAGCTGCCCACCCTATTGCAGCAGCTGGCATGCCAGATTCCACAGTGGCCAGACCCCACACTCACTCGCACACCCCTCACCACTCCACGCAGCCTTATTTGGCAGGCATGGGAACCAGGCCAGTAGCATGAGCCAAGTGCAGCCTGCCAGGTCAAGTAGGCAGAATGAGCCCAGTGGGCTCCAGCAAAACTTGGGCAAAGATGTCACCAGCCACAGAAGTTTCCAGCCAGAAAAGCAACACCCCAAAGATCCGATAACAGTGGCAGATGAAAGGTGATGTTTTGAATCACACTACTGGACTTCTCAGAGGCTTTAACAATCCTTTCACCCCACAGCCTACAGCTGAAAAGGGTGACTATGTAGACTGGTCCATAGTGACAACATAAATACATGCCACTTATACTGAATCTGGTGAAAGCAGGGGATCTTCAGGGTTAAGTCTGACATTTCAGAGTCAAACTCACTAGGTTTGATTCTTGGCTCATCTATTCATTATAAACAACCTCAGGCAAGTACATCACCTAACCTTTTAATAAATCACTTTCCTTTTAAAAAAAATGGAGATAAAAATGATGCCTACTATATAGGATTGTATATAGTATAGTATAATCCTATACTATATAGGATTGGGATGAGTAAATGAAATAATTTATGGAGAGCTCCTAGCACAGTGGCTGGCACATGGAAAACACCCAATTTATTATTATTATTATAACTATTAGTCATTTGCATCAATGAGTTAAATTTTTACTTCCATTAGATCTATCTGATGTGGAATGTACTCTTATAAACATCCTTTATTACTTATTCTTATATAATACACTGTGAAAAATCTGTTCTCCTTGGTAACAATCTATGATTTGAAATGTGCAACTTGTTGGAAGGGCAGAAGGACAGCTAATGAATACGTTAGAATTACTTCAACTTAAATAAAAGTTTCCCTTTATTCATTGAAAAGCTCTATGGAGAAAGGAACCATGTCTGCTTTGTTGACCAGCTGCAAGCATAGTGCCTGGCACACAAGAGGAACATACATAGTATGTGTTTAAGTGGGTAGATAAATAGTCTTAAAACAATTCCCCAATTTTACAAATGCCCATTTCTGAGCTCAGTTCAAGTGAACATATTTTCTTTCTTTCTTTTTTTTTTAACAGAAGTCACCAGAATGGAACCTTTTTCTTAAGCTTTCCCTTTACCTCAGAAAGGCAGCTATCCTTGACAAACACAAAGTCAGTCTTGGCTGTCTCAGAAAAGCACTGTGTGTCAATGTCAGAGAACCCAGTGGGCCTAGCATAAGGTTCACAACATTTCTAACTCTTCAAAACAAGTATTATTTTGGAAGTTGCCAACTTAATAAGCAACTTTGACTCCATGCAAACTAAAAACAGCATTTGAAAGTTGAAATTTCATTAAATCTGCTGTTTTCTGAGACTTCATCCAACTGGGACATCTGTTTGTAACACCAAAGGGGTATGCAATCCCAAAATTATGATTGGATTATATTCAAGTCATTAAAAAAGATGAATTCATGTCATATTACTTTTAGGCAAACTCAATCTATATTACTGTCTGCATTCTCTTCTCTGCTAGCCAAGAGACTCTCCTCTTCCCTTACAAATTCTTCATCCTTGCTTTGTGCTTTATAAGTATGTTCAGGCCAAAGCAATTTAGTGCAATATCAAATTCATACTCTAGAATATAACCTCCTTCCACAAACTCTTTTTTAGGTTTTTCTTTATTTTTAATTTTTCTGGGTACATAGTAGGTGTATATATTTATAGGGTACATGAGATGTTTCGATACAGACATGCAATGCGAAATAAGCATATTATGGAGAATGGGGTATCCATCTCCTCAAGCATTTATCCTTTGCATTACCACCAATTCAATTACACTCTTTTAGATATTTTTAAATGTGCAGTTAAATTATTATTGACTATAGTTACCCTCTTGTGCTATCAAATAATAGGTCTTACTCATTCTTTCTACTTTTTGTACCCATTAACCATCCCCACCTCCCACCCAGGCCCCCACTACCCTTCCTAGCCTCTTGTAAACATCCTTCTACTCTAAATGTCTATAAGTTTAATTGTTTTGATTTTGGACTCCATGCATAAGTGAGAACATGAGGTGCTTGTCTTGCTGTGCCTGGCTTATTTCACTTAACATAACAATCTCCAGTTACATTCATGTTATTGCAAATGACAGGATCTCATTCTTTTTTTTTTTTTTTTTTTTTTTTTTTTTTTTTTTTTATTATACTTTAAGTTCTAGGGTACATGTGCATAACGTGCAGGTTTGTTACATATGTATACTTATGCCATGTTGGTGTGCTGCACCCATCAACTCGTCAGCACCCATCAATTCATCATTTATATCTTGTATAACTCCCCAATGCAAGCCCTCCCTCCTCCCCCCTCCCCCCTCCCCATGATAGGCCCCAGTGCGTGATGTTCCCCTTCCCGAGTCCAAGTGATCTCATTGTTCAGTTCCCACCTATGAGTGAGAACATGCGGTGTTTGGTTTTCTGTTCTTGTGATAGTTTGCTAAGAATGATGGTTTCCAGCTGCATCCATGTCCCTACAAAGGACGCAAACTCATCCTTTTTTATGGTTGCATAGTATTCCATGGTGTATATGTGCCACATTTTCTTAATCCAGTCTGTCACAGATGGACATTTGGGTTGATTCCAAGTCTTTGCTATTGTGAATAGTGCCGCAATAAACATACGTGTACATGTGTCTTTGTAGTAGAATAATTTATAATCCTTTGGGTATATACCCAGTAGTGGGATGGCTGGGTCATATGGTACATCTAGTTCTAGACCCTTGAGGAATTGCCATACTGTTTTCCATAATGGTTGAACTAGTTTACAATCCCACCAACAGTGTAAAAGTGTTCCTATTTCTCCACATCCTCTCCAACACCTGTTGTTTCCTGACTTCTTAATGATTGCCATTCTAACTGGTGTGAGATGGTATCTCATTGTGGTTTTGATTTGCATTTCTCTGATGGCAAGTGATGATGAGCATTTTTTCATGTGTCTGTTGGCTGTATGAATATCTTCTTTTGAGAAATGTCTGTTCATATCCTTTCCCCACTTTTTGATGGGGTTGTTTGTTTTTTTCTCAGTATATTTGTTTGAGTTCTTTGTAGATTCTGGATATTAGCCCTTTGTCAGATGAGTAGGTTGCAAAAATTTTCTCCCATTCTGTAGGTTGCCTGTTCACTCTGATGGTAGTTTCTTTTGCTGTGCAGAAACTCTTTAGTTTAATTGGATCCCATTTGTCAATTTTGGCTTTTGCTGCCGTTGCTTTTGGTGTTTTAGACATGAAGTGCTTGCCCATGCCTATGTCCTGAATGGTACTACCTAGATTTTCTTCTAGGGTTTTTATGGTATTAGGTCTAACATTTAAGTCTCTAATCCATCTTGAATTAATCTTCGTATAAGGGGTAAGGAAAGGATCCAGTTTCAGCTTTCTACTTATGGCTAGCCAATTTTCCCAGCACCATTTATTAAATAGGGAATCCTTTCCCCATTTCTTGTTTCTCTCAGGTTTGTCAAAGATCAGATGGCTGTAGATGTGTGGTATTATTTCTGAGGACTCTGTTCTGTTCCATTGATCTATATCTCTGTTTCGGTACCAGTACCATGCTGTTTTGGTGACTGTAGCCTTGTAGTATAGTTTGAAGTCAGGTAGCGTGACGCCTCCAGCTTTGTCCTTTTGACTTAGGATTGTCTTGGCAATGCGGGCCCTTTTTTGGTTCCATATGAACTTTAAAGCAGTTTTTTCCAATTCTGTGAAGAAACTCATTGGTAGCTTGATGGGGATGGCATTGAATCTATAAATAACCTTGGGGAGTATGGCCATTTTCACGATATTGATTCTTCCTATCCATGAGCATGGTATGTTCTTCCATTTGTTTGTGTCCTCTTTTATTTCGCTGAGCAGTGGTTTGTAGTTCTCCTTGAAGAGGTCCTTTACATCCCTTGTAAGCTGGATTCCTAGGTATTTTATTCTCTTTGAAGCAATTGTGAATGGAAGTTCATTCCTGATTTGGCTCTCTGTTTGTCTGTTACTGGTGTATAAGAATGCTTGTGATTTTTGCACATTAATTTTGTATCCTGAGACTTTGCTGAAGTTGCTTATCAGCTTAAGGAGATTTTGGGCTGAGACGATGGGGTTTTCTAAATATACAATCATGTCATCTGCAAACAGGGACAATTTGACTTCTTCTTTTCCTAACTGGATACCCTTGATTTCTTTCTCTTGCCTGATTGCCCTAGCCAGAACTTCCAACACTATGATTGAATAGGAGTGGTGAGAGAGGGCATCCCTGTCTTGTGCCAGTTTTCAAAGGGAATTTTTCCAGTTTTTGCCCATTCAGTATGATATTAGCTGTGGGTTTGTCATAAATAGCTCTTATTATTTTGAGGTACGTTCCATCAATACCGAATTTATTGAGCGTTTTTAGCATGAAGGGCTGTTGAATTTTGTCAAAAGCCTTTTCTGCATCTATTGAGACAATCATGTGGTTCTTGTCTTTGGTTCTGTTTATATGCTGGATTACGTTTATTGATTTGCGAATGTTGAACCAGCCTTGCATCCCAGGGATGAAGCCCACTTCAACAGGAAGAGCTAACTCTCCTAAATATATATGCACCCAATACAGGAGCACCCAGATTCATAAAGCAAGTCCTTAGAGACTTACAAAGAGACTTAGACTCCCATACAATAATAATGGGAGACTTCAACACTCCGCTGTCAACATTAGACAGATCAACGAGACAGAAAGTTAACAAGGATATCCAGGAATTGAACTCATCTCTGCACCAAGCGGACCTAATAGACATCTATAGAACTCTCCACCCCAAATCAACAGAATATACATTCTTCTCAGCACCACATCGCACTTATTCCAAAATTGACCACATAATTGGAAGTAAAGCACTCCTCAGCAAATGTAAAAGAATAGAAATTATAACAAACTGTCTCTCAGACCACAGTGCAATCAAACTAGAACTCAGGACTAAGAAACTCAATCAAAACCGCTCAACTACATGGAAACTGAACAACCTGCTCCTGAATGACTACTGGGTACATAACGAAATGAAAGCGGAAATAAAGATGTTCTTTGAAACCAATGAGAACAAAGATACAACATACCAGAATCTCTGGGACACATTTAAAGCAGTGTGTAGAGGGAAATTTATAGCACTAAATGCCCACAAGAGAAAGCAGGAAAGATCTAAAATTGACACTCTAACATCACAATTAAAAGAACTAGAGAGGCAAGAGCAAACACATTCAAAAGCTAGCAGAAGGCAAGAAATAACTAAGATCAGAGCAGAACTGAAGGAGATAGAGACACAAAAAACCCTCCAAAAAATCAATGAATCCAGGAGTTGGTTTTTTGAAAAGATCAACAAAATTGACAGACCGCTAGCAAGGCTAATAAAGAAGAAAAGAGAGAGGAATCAAATAGATGCAATAAAAAATGATAAAGGGGATATCACCACTGACCCCACAGAAATACAAACTACCATCAGAGAATACTATAAACGCCTCTACGCAAATCAACTAGAAAATCTAGAAGAAATGGATAAATTCCTGGACACTTACACTCTCCCAAGGCTAAACCAGGAAGAAGTTGAATCCCTGAATAGACCAATAGTAGGCTCTGAAATTGAGGCAACAATTAATAGCCTACCCACCAAAAAAAGTCCAGGACCAGATGGATTCACAGCTGAATTCTACCAGAGGTACAAGGAGGAGCTGGTACCATTCCTTCTGAAACTATTCCAATCAATAGAAAAAGAGGGAATCCTCCCTAACTCATTTTATGAGGCCAACATCATCCTGATACCAAAGCCTGGCAGAGACACATCAAAAAAAGAGAATTTTAGACCAATATCCCTGATGAACATTGATGCAAAAATTCTCAATAAAATACTGGCAAACCGGATTCAGCAGCACATCAAAAAGCTTATCCACCATGATCTCATTCTTTTTAATGGCTGAATAGTACTCATTGACTACATGTACCACATTTTCTTTATCCAGTCATCTGTTGATGAACGCTTAGGTTGCTTCCAAATCTTAGCTATCATGAACAGTGCTACAACAAACATGGGAGTGCAGATATCTCTTTGGTATATTGATTTCCTTTCTTTTGAGCATATACACAGCAGGGAGACTGCTGGATAGTAAGACAGCTCAATGTTTAGTTTTTTGAGGAACCACAATACTGTTCTCCTTAGTGATTGTACTAATTTATACTCCCATCAACAATGTGAAAAGTTCTCCTTTTCTCCACATCCTCTCCAGCATTTGTTATTGCCTGACTTTTGAATATAAGCTATTTTAACTGTAGTGAGATGATATTTCATCGTAATTTTAATTGACATTTCTCTGGTGATCAATGATATGAGCAACTTTTCATATACCTATTTGTCCTTGGTATATCTTCTTTTGAGAAATGTCTATTCAAATCTTTTGCTCATTTTTGATCAGATTGTTAGATGTTTTCTTATTGAGTTGTTTGAGATGCTTATATATTCTGGTTACTGAACCCTTGTCACCTAAGTAGTTGCAAGTATTTTCTCCCATTCTGTGGGTTGTTTCTTCACTTTATTGATTGTTTCCTTTGCTGCACAGAAGATTTTTAACTTAATGTGATTTCATTCATCCATTTTTGCTTAGGTTGCTTGTGTTTGTGAGGTATTGCTCAATAAATTTTTGCCCAGACCAATGTCCTGGAGAATTCCCTCAATGTTTTCCTGTAGTAATTTTATAATTTGAGGTCTTAGATTTATGTCTTTAGTCTGTTTTGATTTGACTTTTGTATATGGCAAGAGACAGGGATCTAGCTTCATTCTTCTGCATATGGATATCCCATTTTCCCAGCACCATTTATTGAAAAGACTGTCCTTTCCACAGTGTAGTTTCTTGACACCTTTGTCAAAACTGAGCTCACTGTAGATATATGCGTTTGTTTCTAAGTTCTCTATTCTGTCCCATTGGTCTATGTGTCTGTGTTTATGCCAGTACCATGCCATTTTGGTTACTACAGCTCAATAGTATGATTTGAAGTTAGGTAATGTGATTCTTCCAGTTTTGTTCTTTTTGCTTAGGATAGCTTTGGCTATTTTGGGTCTTTTGTGGTTCCATATAAATTGTAGGATTGTTTTTTCTATTTCTGTGAAGAATGTCATCAGTATTTTGGTAGAGATTGCATTGAAACTGTAGATTGCTTTGGGTAGTGTAGGCATTTTAACAATATTGATTCTTCCAATCCATGAACATGGAATATTTTTCCATTTTCTGGTGTCCTCTTCAATTTTTTTCATTAATGTTTTAGAATTTTATTATAGAGATCTTTCATTTCTTTGGCTAAGTTGATTTCTAGGTATTTAATTTTATTAATGGCTCTTGTAAGTGAGGTTACTTTTTAAATTTATTTTTTAGATTGTTCACTGTTGGCATATGATTTTTGCATATTGGTTTTGTATCTTACAAATTTATGGAATTTGTTTATCAGTTCTAATAGGCTTTTTGTGGAGTCTTTAGGTTTTTCCAAATACAAGATCATATCATCTGCAAACAAGGATAATTTGACTACTTCTACTCCAAATTGCATGCCCTTTATTTCTCTTGTCTGATTTCTCTAGCTAGAACTTTCAGTACTATGTTGAATAACTGTGGTGAAAGTGGGCCTCCCTGTCATGTTCCAGATCTTAGAGGAAAAGTTTTCAGATTTTCCCCATTCAGTTTGATACTAGTTGTGGGTCTGTAATATATATATATATATATATTATATATATATATATATATATATATATATATATATATATATATATATAGAAGGGCCACATCTAAACATTAAAATATATATATATATATATTTTACTCACTTTTACTTGTAGTTAAATCTGGAAGATAACTGGCAATCACCCTCTCTCTTTGCCTGACCCTCTCCAGACCCTTTCAAGGATAGCACAGGGGGTGCTAAAATGAAGCATGCTTAGTTCTACTAATTTTAGGAGGTAATATGCCATGTATTAAGTGCCAAAAACTTCTGGTTTTGAAGCTTTTATTAATTGCAATTATTGAAAGCAAATCTTGTAAGCATAAAGATGTTTATCCTTAATAGGCATCCTGATTAGTTTATCTTTGTGTTCTACCAATACAAGGAATGAATTCTTGTGTTCATTCTTGTTTAAAAAATGAGACAATTTAAGCAAGGGGTCAAGTGATATAGACTTATTTTTGAAATTTCATAATTTCTCTTTGAAGTATCTTAGGGGAAGAAAACTGATGCAACCCTGGGGAGGAGAGAAAAAAAGCAGCTCACATACCAAAATCAGCTAACCAAATAGCAATGAACTCCTCAAAAGCAACATAATTCTCTGGGAGGCTGAGGCAGGCAGATCGATTGAGGTCAGGAGTTCAAGACCAATCTGGGCAACATGGCAAAATCCTACCTCTACAAAAAATTAGCAAGGTGTGGTAGTGCATGCCTGTAGTTCCATCTACACAGGAGGCTGAGGTGGGACAATCACCTGAGCCTGAGGAAGTTGAGGCTGCAGCAAGCCATGACTGTGCCACTGCATTCCAGCCTGGATGACAGAATAAGACTCTATCTCAGGAAGAAAAAAAAAAAAAAACACTTTAAGACAAACAAGCTTTTAAGAAATTTACCTCCTGTGCGTCTTTCTCAGGAAGCTACTGGAAGGTATTCCTTTCCAAAAATGAGAGCAAAACCCAAGAAAGAGTAAAACAAGGAATCCAGGATATAGGGAATCCAATATAGAAGAGAACAAAGAAATTTCTTAGAAGGAGAGTGAGGAGGACAGACTCAGAATAGTTAGTGTCAAGAGCAATTAGTCCAGACTGAATGATGCAGGAACCTTCAGAGATGTTTCCAACAAAGAAAAAAAGCTGCTAATAAATGATGTATTACTTACATTGTAAAACATTATTTTGAGAAGTGTGAGGCTGATTTAGTTAGGTGGTTTAAAAGTAAGCATTTAAAAATGAGGCATTTAGGAATTTGTAAAAAACAAAAAGTTGAACATGAAAGAAAATGTCATAACAGAGTGATAAGGAAATATAACACACTATAAGATTAAGCTACAAGAAATATTATGTTTATTATATTAACTATATATACACATACACACACACACATATATAGTGAAAACATTGACTATTTTTGCCTCCCAGTTATGACTGTGATAGAACCATTTTGTGCTTGGATGTGCAGGGGGAGGGGAGGTTCTAAGCTTATTTAATTAAACAGAAAAACAAATGATCATATTTAAAATCAAGAAGCAAAATAAATAGATGAATAAATGGATTATTTATAAATAAAGAGATAAATGCCTGAAACAACTGCTAAAATGGTTGAAAGTGGTAGTGTCTGTATGGCATAGGCAGGTGTGGAAGAAAGAAAAGGAGAAGATGAATGCTCTTTTCTGTTTTTGACCTTGAAATACTCTTTGACTTAAAAATATATATGTATTATTTTGATTCAAAAATTAGCACTTTCCAATTTCTCCACCCTGCATCTCTAATCTTTTTTTTAACAATTAGTGAGAAAGGCATCTTGTGTAGGCTTGAGGAGAATGGAGTAGAGGAACTGGATAACAAGGAACTTGGGCGGCCCTGAGGATGGCAGCAGAAGGCAATTGACTCCACGGTTTAACTTCAGGCCAGCCCTCCAGATAACAGTGTCCGAGAATTCCTTTTCAGAATCCTGGGCTTGGCACACTCATCAGTCATGCCTTTCATAATGACAGCTAAGACATGAGTTATAATCTGTCATCAGAAGCCCTCCTGCAAATGATCTGGAAGAGTGAACAAATACCTTGCAGTAGATGTTGATTCTAACTAAAGCTGTCAGTTTGGTCAGGTACTCTCTTTTTTGTGATGGTAAGTTCTTGCTGTGTAACTTTCTTCAGTGTGTCCAATAATTTCAGTGTTCAGTCTTTCTATGTGACCAGTAATCCAGAGGATAAACAAAGGGTTAGTTACATAACTAGTTAATATGATGTGCATGCATGCCTGTGTCTCTAGCCAGGCTGTCATCTCTCTTACAATATTAGCTGTGCTTTATACATTTTAATTTTTTCAGTGATTCTTCATTAACATTTAATTGCAGGTTTTCCAACAGGAAAAGGCTCCCAAATGCTTAAATAAGAATCAGTCTGATTATTTTGTACCCCCATGTCTAGAAGAGTCCATGCCATTCAATCAAAACAACTATTAATGAGCATAATCTGGGTACTGCGAGGGATTTTAAAAATATGAGTATCAGATAAGGATTCAGTTGCCTAGGGACTGACTTCCTAGCACTTAGAGAGAGAGATGTGTAGAACTATCTCTATCCACTGAAGATTCTTAGATGCTAAATGAGTACAGATGAGTGTCCAGTGAAAGTCATTCTGGTCTGAGGCTGAGGTTAATAACTGGGCCTTGAAGACCGGGTAGGATTTCTTGGTGGAGATGAGTGGAACTAAGTAAAGGGAATAGTGTGGGAAAAGGCTCGGGGAAGGTAGAGTGCATTTGGAGAATAAGAAGTGGAAGGGTGTTATTGGACCATGGCATAATTCAAGGACATGGACACGTCTATTGAAGACCACAAGGAGCTGAAAGCAGAAATTTCTTTGGAAGAAAAATAATGACTTTAGTTTCCTATTCATAAAATTTCTCTTTTGTATTGAAGACTTGTTTCCTGGGAGACTTAAATCATGTCCAAGATAGAAATGAGATGACTGGTAAAGGGAAGTGGTCTGGAAGTGATTGTGAGAGAATGGTAGTAATTTAAATGCAAGTACCTTCAGTGAGTGATTATAAATGTGACACAGAGGAGCCAATGAGGGGTTGGGTTGAGCTTAGAAATTAGGCAGTCAGTGCTACAAAGGTAAAAAATCATAAGGGTGAATGAGCTCACATGAGGAGTGAGTACAAAGGATGGAAGGCCAAAGATAGATTCTGTTAGTAGACAGGAACCAATAAATACAGAAGAGGTAGAGATCAGAAGGGTAGTAGAGCTGCAGGGGAGGAAGCATATGTCACAGAAACCCAAGTGGGAAGTACTAGAATTGATGGGTGGTTGACTATTAAAAGCCCTTCAGACACAACTGAGTGAAGTCTTGGAAAAGGCTGTTTAGTCTGGAAGTTTAGAAGTCACTAGGAAATTTTGAAAGTAAACATGATTGGAGGCTGGAGTAAGGCATCAAAGAAGGGATGAAAGGAGATGGAGAGAGAAAGAGAGGAGGAGAAAATGTAAGCAAACATCTTAAGAAAACTAGATTATATGATTAGTCCCTTGGTAACCAGGTTAATTACAACAAGCCTGTGGATTTAACAACACCTGTCAACAAACGAGCGAACAGATGCAGCCTCCTGTAGTGATATATAAATATTTCTATTCAGTGTCCATTCATATTTTCTTACTTTATTGCATTCTCTTTGACTTTACTTGACATTGTCCATTTAATTTGGAGATATTGGGACTATACAATTTGGGGATTAATTACTTCCTGTTTTCTATGTCACTATTATTTGGCAATTTCATATGGTTCAAACCAATTAAAAGTAATAAATTACTTTATTGCCAATAAGCAGCAGTACCGTAGTACAGGCTCATTCAGAACACTGGGTACTTGAGACATGTTTTCTGGTTTTGTGGTCTAACCACCCACTTTTACTATGGCCAACAGAGTGTGCCTAGAGAGTCTGAAGAGCAACTAGAATGCAGACAGGGTGAGGTGGGAGGAAAGTGGTCCAGGAGAAAGATTAGAAGAGGAGGCCACAGAGGAAGGGAAAACCAATAGCTTTAGGAGAGTCTCACAGACCACCCTAGGGTCTACTGGGATTTATTCTGGGTGAAATAGCACATAGTCACCTAAGTTATCTGGTTTCTCAGCCACATCTGCCTTTCATATCATGTCACCAATACTTTACTGAAGATTATTTTCAATATAGTTTTATTATTTTTAAGTATTTCTAAAATTGCCCAGAGTCTTCTTGAAAGTTTTACTTAATGGTTTGTAAATTAAAAGTTCCTGACATCTTCCATCAACTCTTTTTCTCAGAACTATAATAGTTCCAATTGAGAATGTATTCGGAGGTACTGGGGAATATTCGGTAAGTTAAGAGTAAATTCTGTTCGGTAGTGATATTCTCAATCCTAATTTTCTTGATAATGAATTGAATATTTTATCCCAGATATTTTCACAGGTTTGTCTTTTCAGCTTCATTCATAATACCTGTTCTTTAACAAATATTTTTTCAAGAAAAAAACTTGTTGAATATGTTGTCTCTGTGATTGTTTTGAATATGTGGCCATAATATTTAGATGCTGCAAAACTGTAGAAATTCTCCATTTCATTGCATTTTAAAATAGAGTATGACTTTGTCCTGTTTGCTAACACTTTTGTGCAATAATTCCATGCAAAGCCTATTATTTCCGTGGTTTCCTAATGACTTTCAGTACTGTAGTTGACTTCTGATGCTAACCACCTGGAGTTAGGTTAAATAAACTTCATCAGTTAAGGGCAAAGTCCCTCCTGTCTGCCCTCACTTCAGACACCACCCATAGGCTCAGGGGTTTCCAGGCCACCTGCACTTCTGATCAACTAGTTATAAATCTAGGGGTTTCAACTACCCCCTCATGTCCAATAAGTCATTATAACTTATTGGTCATATATATCAGGGAATTCAAGAAAGTACTGTACTTACAGCTGCTGTTTTATTATAGCAAAAAAGGATGCAAATCAAAACTAGCCAGTGAAAATAAGAGACACATAGGGCATGATCTAGGAGGGTCTCAGATGCAGGATTTCCGTGTCGTCTCCTCATTGGGTCAGGGTGTATTACCCTCCCGGCACGTCAGTGTGCACCACCAGCCAGAAAGCTCACCAAACTCCAAGTATCCAGAATTCTTATTAGTGTTTCATTACGCCAGCATGATTTAATTCAATCTTCAACACTTCCCCACCCAACCTCAGAAACTGGGAGGTCAGGTTGATAATACATGTTTCAAAGCCCCAAGCCTCTAAATCATGGTTGGTCTTTCTGTCATGGCCAGCCTCCATTCTGAAATCATATAGGATAGGGACCCGCTAGGAGTTACCTCACTAACATAAACCCAGGTGTGGTTCAAGGGGCCCACCACAAATAACAAAAATACTCCTGTCTCTTCAGAAATCCCAGGGTTTAAAGTCTCCCTCTCAGAAACTGAAACCAATGTCCAGTCAATTTTTTCACACAACAAAAATCATAATCCTTTTATGAAATAAAGTCTTAGGAATATCTTTTCTAATTAGGAAAGCTGGGTAAAACTTAGGAAAGAACTTCTGTGATTAAAGCCTGTGGCTATTGTTTTGCATCATAGATGAGTGAAAAATGAAATGTCCAACTCAAAAAATGAATAGACTTAAAGCATCAGATATTTGAAAGTGGGGGTCACCTCCATTCCTAAACACTGATGACAAGATTTTTGTAGAAATCTTAGTTGTATAAACAAACAAAAATAACAGAGTATTCTACCAACAGCGCCTAAAGGGATAAATTCCAAGTGACTAAAGGGATGAGGAAAGAGCTGAGGAACTGGAAAGCATGAGAGAACCAAAAGACAGGAAAGAGAAAAGCATTTCTTCTGTTTGGATCCAGAAGTAGAGAATGATTTAAAAATATATTATTTCAGGTCATGCAAGCACGAATCAGGGCAGATAAGTCCTAAAACATGAAAGCTGGTATACTCCAATGCGATCAGGCCAACGATTGTTCCTACCCTCATGAGATTGTGGTTGAAAGCAATTATGGTCACCAAAGGAGTGAGGCAAGGCTGGCATGCAGCCCATGTTGCCATGAGGCCTGTGGACCCGCCAATAGTCACAAGCATGTTTGAACACAGAACCACAACATTAAGACTGGATCCAGTCAAGATGTAGGCAGGAAGTGTCACATAGGTAAAGCTCAAGTTTGGAAACCTTTAAAATATACCAAGGGTGGTTCAGGGAAGCTGAGTAAGACTTCACAAGCATGCAGAATCATAAAAATGAGAAGAAATAAAAATATTAATGAGTATGCCAACATGAAGCCCAGGCTGATGAAATTCTTGGCACTTGGATAGAAAATTGGCAAAAGAAAGGAGGGAAAGGGCAGTAATTTTGCAAAGGGTTTGAGAGCAGTTTATGCCTGGTTAAGAAGATGCCAGCATCAATCACTTGTATATTATTTGTTTTGATTGCCAAGACCTCCCTTTTTATGATTCAAGCCCTTTTGTCTTCTTAAAAGACAAGAGTAGGAAATGTACCTTAAGTCTGTATAAAATGTACACATTAACCTGGATTTACGTATATCTCAAAGACCCCTTCCCCCAACATACATTCTTGCTGTCTTCTCCCATTTCTATCCCCTCTTACCACCCATCTATAACTTCTGCTCAAAGGATGAAAAGATTATTGTGTTAGTCTTGTCTTACATTGCTATAAAAGAATGCTTGAGACTGGGTAATTAATAAAGAAAATTGGTTTCTTTTGGCTCATGTTTCTGTAGGCTGTACAAGAAGTATGGTGCCAGCACCTGCTTCTGGTGAGGCCTCAGGAAGCTTACAATCATGGGGGAAGGCGAAGGGGAGCTAGCCTGTCACATGGTGAGAAAGGGAGCAAGAGACAGAGAGGAGAGAGGTGCCATACTCTTAAACACCCAGATCTCACATGAACCTAGAGCAAGAATTCACTCATCACCAAGGGGATGGTGCTAAAACATTCATGAGGGATCTGCCCGCATGAACCAATACCTCCCACTAGACCCCACATCCAACATTGGAAGTCACATTTCCACATGAGATTTGGAGAGGACAAACATCCAAACCATATCAACTATTATCCAGAGAAAGAAGTGGATTGACTACTGCAAATTTCACTGTTTATCCTAAGAGAAGACAACTCATTTACTTCCTAGCTCTCGGTATCTTCAGCATCTACTTAAGAATATAGGCTTTTGGGATATCTTTGGACTAAGGGTCCTCTCATATTCTCATCATCATTTATTTGGGAGAAAATGTCCATACTTCATAGATTCTAGAGACAGCAGAGTTTCTATAGATACAATAGATAAATGGAAGTTTGTGACCTATAGATTGTCTATTGCAGAAGGGCAGTGATCAAAAACACTGCTGAATACTGGAACAGCAACATCTCCAAATACCCAGCGCTTAACTGGGAAGCTCTAGTGGTCTCCTAATTCTATTGATATGATCATAGGATTAGCTAGCTATTACATCTGCCATCAATAACGTGCTCCATTGGTGAAGGCCTTTACCATAATTGTATACTACAATAAAGCCACTGTTTATAGATTCAAAAAATTGATGCTGGAGGGAGAAGAGGCTGATTCATCTCCATACTTCCTGGCCTGCAAGAAGCTAATGCTTTTAGAGTTTCAGAATTCAGAGAGCAACAAGCCATCCCAGTTACAAACGATACTTCAACTCCCACTGCGCATACCCCACACCCCTACTATGTTGAAAGATTAAAAGTAAAGGAAGACTCCTGTGACTGAAGAGAGTGTTAGCGTGAACTTAGATGCACATTTCTGTAGCAAAAAATATTTTTTTTTGAGTCAGGGAAAGAAAAGTAATGTAGAATGTGAAAGATCAAGGTGACAATCACCAAGAAAATACCTAGAGAAATCTGACTTTCAATTTGACATTATCTTTTAAAATTAAGAATATGTATAGTCTTCTGAATACTGTCATCACTGAGCATCATTTGGCAATTTTTCTCTCAAGGAGTCAATCCTCCATGATCCTTCAAAATTCCAAGTCATGCTGTCAACTTTTACCTGTCATCAATCACAAAAGACTCTGACACAAACTTTGCTTTTAGTTAAGTCCCGAAAACTATCAAATAGTAAAATAACTTTTGGAAGAAGAATGAAATATCAGAGCTCAATTTTATGTCATATTTTGGATATTTTTTTCTGGCTAATTCAAAATGCTTGTATTAGGCAAAGACCTACTCAAATTAGAAATATGTTAAATATGTCTTTTCATATTTTCCTTAGAAATGGAGAATCATTAGACTGAGCTTACATTAGCCAAATAAACTAGAAAGAAAGTGAATCTATTATTTCCCAATAACATAGGAGGAAACTGCAACAAAAATACTTTTGAGGAAAAAAATATATATTGAGTTTCAATTTTTTTATAGATCATGTCCCATTTCATCTTGCCTGTACAAATATCCGAAGGATTATATGGTGTTTTTTAAAAAATACATTTCTTTATGCTTAAGATTCATCATTTTCTAATAGGCAACCAAAGAGTCTGACACTCCACCAGTAAAGCTGCCCAATCAGGCAGCTGTGAGGCTTAGCAACACACATACAAATGCCAACCCATGAAGTTGACCAGACTGCTCAAGAGCCTAAAAGTGATTCAGCAAATCTGCACATAAAAATTAATCTTAAAAAGTAATCAAAATGGGAAAATACATATATACAAGGATATGCAGTGAATATTTTCTTAAATAACAACAAAGTTAGAAACTTCCTTAATGTCAGAAAATAAGGGATTGTTATATAAAGTATGGAGCAATTAAAAAATTGAATACAGTGCGGCCATTACAAATAATGATGCAGAGATAAACCTATTAATGTAGAAAGAATTTTTTATTACTAAGTGAACAAAGTAAGTTCCACTTGCTTAGGATAGTCATACTTTTGTTATATGTGTGTGTTTATAGACACATTCACACAGAACACAACAGAAAAATGTATACAAAATTAATATAACCTTATGTACAAGGTAGAAAGATAGTGGTTTTTGTCCATTCAGGCTGCTCTACCAAAGTACTAGAGACTAGGTGTCTAATAAACACAGGAATTTATTTTGGAAGCCCAAGATCAGGGTTCTGGAAGGGTCAGATTCTTGGTGAGGGTCCTCTTCTAAGTTGCATCCTGCCATCTTTTTGCTGTGTCCTCACATGGTGGAAGGAGAGAGAGAAAGCACCCTGGATTCTGTTTTATACGAACACTAATTCCATTCTTGAGGGCCCCACCCTCATGACCTAATTACCTCCCAAAGTCTCCACTTTCTTAATACCATCACATTAGGGGTTAGGATTTCAACATATAAATTTACCGGGAGATAGGGAGGGGAGCTAGCACACAAATATTTAGTCCAGAACATTCTGCCCCTCACCCTCAAAAATTCAGGTCCTTCTTGCACGCAAAATATATTTATCCCATCCCAGCAACCCCAAAAGTGTTCTAGCATCAACTCTAAAGTCTAAAGTCCAATTTCCCACCCAAATCTCATCTAAATCAGATATGGGTGAGACTCAATGTATGATTTATCTTGAGGCAAAATTCCTCTCCAGCTGTGAGCTTGTGAAATCAAACAAGTTTTGTGCTTCCAAAATGCAGTAGTGGGACAAGCATAGGCTAGACGTTTCCATTCCAAAAGAGAGAAATAGGAAAGAAGGAAGGGGTGATGGGTTCCAAGCAAGTCCAAACCTAGCAAGGCAAATTGCACAAGATTTTAAAGCTTAAACTAATCCTCTTTGGTGCCATATTCTGCCGTCCAACCCCTCTGGGGAAGAAGTTCTGCCTATCAGACAGATTGGGGTGACAACATTAGGAGACACACCGCCCACATCCTGGCTCTTTGCAGCAACCCCATCCATGCCATTACTATCTGTCAGGGCAGGGGTCACACTTCAAGGACTCTGCAACTCTGCCCCCACAGTTCAGCTGGGTGTTGGTGCTACCCTTTGAAATTGAGGTGGAAGCAGCCCTGCCCTCTGGCATAGGCATTACTTTTCCTTTTGCTATTCTGTATTTTCTAATTTTTCATCAATGCATAAAAATTTCTCATGTAATGAAAATGTTAATATTTAAGACACATTAGAAATAACAAAAGAATAGCTAGTTTCCTCAGAAACATTGTAAGAACGAATTCCTTTCATCAGTGAATGAAAAGTAAATGAATTCTTATCAGGAAAAACTTTTTCTTTTACTACTTCCCCTGAAAAGCAGAAAGCTTTGGAAAACATTGATATGTCTGATGAGGATCGCTGACCACTTTCTGTCTTGTTTAGCCATTTATTAAATAGCCCACTTGATCCATTCAACCACTGATCCGACAGCAGTGGAGAGGTCACGTTGAGGCTGAAGGCTGTGTGGCTGTGTTGTCTTCCAGGGCACCCTCATCAGTGGGGCAGAACTGTGTTGGACAAGCTTGTATCGAGTTGGCACATTTCAGGGAATGCTTCTCAGTGTGAAAAATCTCAAAGTTTGCTTTGTTATGATACCCAAAAGTAATACAACCCTGGGAAAACTTCTGTTTACTATAATTTATCCCAAACTACAAGAGATGCAGACAGCTAATTGACTGATTTATAACAAGAAATCCAGCCAAGCAGAGCAGAATGCTGCAGTTATTAGAACAGTACATGCTTCCCCTTAGACACATTATATAACATGGCAAGTGACAGGGTCAGACAAGAGTTTCAGAAAGCAAATTCTGACAGCTATGCAGGATAAATTAGAGGGGTGTCCATATGTCCCAGTTTGCCTGGGTCCTTGTTGATGCCTGCTTTCTAAATGTAATGTTTAATAATATCCTGTTTCACTCTCAAAAGTGTCCTGGTTTAGTTAACAAATTATATGTCATCCTAATTGGAGAAGACAGTAGTAGGAGCTGGGAAATGAGTTGTTAGAAGACCATTGAAAAATCCACTAAAGAAACAATGATAGCCTCAACCTATGCTGCAGAAGTGAAAATAGAAAGAAAGAGATGAATTTGTGTGAAGCAAAATCTAGGTGGTAGAACCTCAGTGATTGCTCTTTGTGGAGGAATGCCCCTCTGACCAAGTTCAGAACCACTGGTGGGGGATCAGCTTGCATCAAAAAAACTAGTCAATGTGGGGATTCCAACGCCCAGAGCATCCTGTGGGATCAACTGAGGTCTTTGCTGTGACTGTATTTCAACTCAACTTCTCCACAGACCCGTCCTGCTTCCTTCACTCCTAAGAGATGTTAACTCCAAGAGCAATCCCCATTTAACCTTCTGCACATACATCTCTCTCTTAGAGTCTACTTCCTGGGGAACCTGACCTACAACAACTGCCATCATGTTAGAACAAAAATAGGGCATAATTTGGTCCCTTTTCATTATGAAAAGGAATTATGATAGGTGTTTAAAAGAGTACCTCGTGAAAGGAAATGTTCAGAAAATGTCAAGAACAATATATAATAATGTGTACATCATTTCCAGTGCTAGATTTGGCATCTGACTGCCAACTAGATGAATCTGAGCAAGATAAACAATACAAAAGTAGAGGTGGCCACATTTATTTTCTCCTCTAATTCTGAAAGAAAATCATAGCATGAGCTCCATCAAAATGATCCAAAGTGAACAACACTTATGGACAGTAACTCCCAGTAAGTAGATTTCTATTTGAGTACGAAAAGACTCAAAATGCTATATCCCACTGCCTCATCTTTGCAGTTTCAGGATAGGGTTTCAAATGCCACTGTCAGAAATACAAAGAGATGAGAATTGGTTTTACCTCAGTCATTCAAAAATGAATGTGCTGCTGTAAATGCCTGATAAAAACTGCTCCACAAACTTAAAATGGAATTATAATCACATCACTTTTACTTATCCAATTAGTCTCTGGAGCTCCACCCTCATTATCATCACCACTAACCACCTGACCCCTACCTTCTTTGCTCAGAGAAGAAAAACTCAGGGATATCCTCCTCCCCTTGAATTGAAACAAGTCTAGCTAACCTGCCTACTCCACCAAGGTGAAATGGGGACTCCAAGGAGTCCATGATGCTTTTGCTTCTCTCTCCCATGGGATCACTGATAGAAACAGATCTGAAATCATCCTGACAGAGGCTATCATGCAAATAAAGGATGAACAATGTCAAAGCCTCATTCAATTCATTAATGAGTAAGCTGGTTAGAAGGTCATCTGAGAAATGTGGGATGCTTGGGATTTGACATTTTTAATGTTAGAATAAGGCACTAGGTTGGATGCAAAACTGGTAATGTCAGGGGTCCCCAACACTGGCCCCCCAACCTGGACCGCAGATGTATACTGATCCATGGCCTATTAGCCACCAGGCTGCACAGCAGGAGGTGAACAGTGAATGAGCCAGCATTACCACCTGAGCTCCACCTCCTGAGATCAGCGGCAGCATTAGATTCTCATAGGAGCATGAACCCTATTGTGAACTGCACATACAAGGGATCTAGATCTCATGCTCCTCATGAGAATCTAACAAATGCCTGATGGACTGAGGTGGCACAGTTTTACCCCAAAAACATTCCTCCTTCCCTTATCCATGGAAAAATTGTCTTCCATGAAACCAGTCTCTGGTGCCAAAAAGGTCTGGGATGGCTGCCCTACAGGGTATTAACACGTAACCTCTAGGGTTACCTTTTCTACAAAACAAACCCATTTGAATCTGTACCAAACAAAATATATACCAATTAAAGTAAAATTTCACAGAATTTGGGCCTTAACTGATAGAGATTTGCAAATTAAAACAAAGGTCTACTCCCCTATATAATTAAGGAATCTTGGGTGGCCCTCCTAAGCAATGCTCCAACATAACATTGAAAGACCATGCTTCCCTCTCTGTCATACATCCAAGTTTCAGATAATTGTCAATAGGTGTGTGGCTGACCCAGAGCCCTGCACAAACCACACAGATACACAGGGATGAAAATCCAGCCCCTTAGGGCTGAGCTCAGTCCAGAGAACTCCATACTCAGGACCCCAAATTCTTACAGCTCTTCTTTTCCTCTTTACATTCCCATCCCCATTCAGAGAACCAGCACACCCAAGGAACACTGTGTCAGGATTAGTTCTAACATCACATCTCATAAACTTGGAACCTTTGCCTTTTGATCCTCCCAAAAATTAATCCAAGGAAGCGAGTCACTTTTCTTTTCAACTTGAAAAATCAGGCTACTCCATTTCCCTGGATAATAGAGCTATATGTGCTACATTAACTCCTGGAGAAGCTTCCTATCAGTCGGGATTAGTCACCTCTTATCTTCTTGCATGTGGGGTGGAGTGTGGCTGCCATTAGTGATTCCAAAATGATTTTCCTGGCTCCCCTCCCACTAGAAAGAAAAGGTGATAAACTAATCTCTTGAGGCATATGCTGCCCTCTGATTCTTCAATAGCATATAAGGACCAAGAAAGAGAAATGCAAAGCCAGAGGAGAAAGGACTCCTGGGCCAGCAAGACTTAACTTGTAACTGAAGTGATCAATACACACGAGAATCCTCCTGAACTCATCAAACCTCCCTAATGCTACTATGATGTGTCTGAAACCCTAGCGTGTTCATTTCTGAATGAACACAACATACATGTGTTGAGTTTAATGTTTCTAGAGGTCAATTATGTTTTTTCAAAATATTTAAATTAAATGATTTAATTACTCAGTAAACTGATGAAATATGAATGTTAAAAACAGTTGTTTCTATTGAATTTAAAGTTTTGGAAAAACTAAAAATATTGATTGGGCTAAAAGTAAACTGCTATCAAATTAAGTGCAAATAAGAAAAGCCTGAAGTGAGAGGGAAATCACAAAAATCTGGGAAAACTGTGCCCTCAGATTACTTTATAAGTCACCTTAAATGATTGTAATGCACACATCCCTGGAAGTCATAAAGATTACATAACAGGTATAATTCATGAAATCCAAACTAAGAATCAATGAAAATGTGATATGGTGATTCTATATCAAAAGATTAGTGGATGAATTTACATTGAAACCTATTAATTTTTAAAAATGTAAGTATGTATGCATCATTTTAAACCATTTTTAGTTTAGCCAATTCTGTTGTTTAATCCACCATCTTCTGCTTTTAATTTCTGCAGAGTAGAGGGGATAGAATGGGCCAGGAGTAGAGGATCTTCAGTCACCTATGGAAATAGACAAGGAAGAGCATCAGAGGACACCATGAGCAGTGCTAGTCTGAGCAATGTCCAGGGGAAAACATTTTATCATGGCTCAAAGACGTATCTGATGGGTCCTATGACCAAGGGTACCCTCACTTAGGAAATGGATGCAACAGTCCGTTAAGCTTGATGCCACTTCATTTTGAAATCAAAAAACTAATCTTCCAGATTCTGATTTCACAACTGCAAGTGAACTGCTTATGTAGGCCTACAAGGAAAGAATACCGTGGGCATGCTAACATAAATATTCTCCTCAGTGAGGATTGCAATTCCCATTGTGGATTAATAAATTGTATGTTAAACCCATGTAAGCTTTGCCACACTCACACTGTGTCAACATCACTGAGCCAAGTCTGGTACACTGAGACCTCAGTTTTTGAACCTGAAATACTGTGAGCCAGTCTCTAGGACACTAGTGAATTTATCAAGGTAAATGTCATAGTGTGAATACCCATATGGGCAACCTGCTAGTCCTCTTATTTTGACCTGCCAAGTATAACTGTGCCCTTTCCATTTAGAAACATCTACATTAGTCTTTCTCTCTCTGTACCCCTCTCTCTCTCTGTCTCTATCTCTCTCTCTCGCTCCCACACACACACACACTCTGCAAATAGTTTCATCTGAACACATCTTTCTTCCTCAACCCAGATCACACTTACTTTTGCCATTCCTAGGGTTTATTTCACACTGAGCTTTGTGTAGCACTCATAGCGACACTGATACAATTCCCCTGCTCCCCTACAAAATCATGAGCTACTCACAGGCACATCTAGGTTTCATACATCTTTCCCATCCCTCATTCCATTGAGCACCATACCCTGAACATGAAGATTTGAATGCAGTGAAGTCGGTCCTAGAAATAGTTTATGTTTTTCTCCTCTATGCTTATAATCCCATGAATAATGGAAATTAGGAGAAAAGGAATATGAAATATATATTCATATATCTAGTTTATAAACCTGGAGATTCTGGTATTCTTATTCCACATCCTAAAGACAAACGTGTTCTTTAAGACTATGATTTTCTGTTTATTTTCCTCCCAATAACACCAGAATAGCTTATTTTCTTGTTTGGAAAAACAAAAGGTTTGATTTTTCCAACAATCTCCAATATCATTTTTGCTTAAATTGTGTCAGCATAATTTTCTCTGGCTAATAATAGCACTTAACTTAGCAAAGACAAAATTACTCACACCCAACACGGTGCCCTTAAGGTAGACTTTTGCTTATTTGTACTTGGAAGAAACGGTCCAAAAGGACACTAGCCCTTTAAAATCTGTGGCTATTAAAGAGTCCCCTATTGCAAGAGAACAGTGGATCTTAGGTCACTTTTACGGGCCTAGCACTTCAGCTATTTATTGTAATGCAATTACCATACCAACTCAACCATTACAAGATGCCAAGTCTGCTTCTTATTAGAATTTTAAAATAGCAGAGAACTTTGGAAAACCTGAATCTTTTCAGGAATGCAAAATTTCACAGGAAGCAATAATGTCTTCATTCTCCCCTCACCCATCTTGCTGCTGTTTCCAGGTTGCAAGTCAATTATTTTGGCAAGAAAACTCAGCAGGAAACAATTCAACCTTCTAAGAACACCACTAGAATTATGTTATCAGCAGATTTCTTTCCCAGGACACCATCTTTGGTTTGCACACACTACATACAATAAGCAGGTATTTTCCAGAATCTTCCTTATGCTCAAACCACAAACTGGATTGAAGTCTACACCCTGTCCCATCCAGTAAATCTTCATGGGGATATATTGCAATGTCAACAGCCAAAACTGTTTTGGTCCATCTAAGCGACCAAACCAGCCACAGAGAAAGGAAACCCACTAACTAGATGCAAGTTAACACTGAAGGGACTTAGACTGCAAATAAAATGTTGGGAGGTATGTACATTTGGCAGCTGATGGTATAACTCAAGAAGAAATAAACAAAGACCATAAAAATTTTTCTCTGGTCTATTTTCCCGTTTTTATCTATTCCTTCAAGGTATACATTGTATTTTGAGTTTTTAACATTTGTTGACATGCATATGCTTAAATTTAGAAAGCTAACTGAATTTCTTAACATGTAATTCTCATTTATAGATGCTATTTGGTGGGAGTTTGGGGATTATAAGTGTCTCCCTAAGGAAATGGCTCATTCCAGGGCTGAGTCACAGAAAGAACAGGATAAGCATGGGGCATCTTTTCCTTGTGCCAGAAAGTAAGAAAATAGTCAATGAATGATGGGAACATGTCATGAAGGGGCTACCACCATTTAAACTGTAGAAAAATTGAGCATCAAATGAAGAATGAAAGTGTCAAATGACAACTCATTAAATAAAATAGAAATCTATGATTACATAACATTAATGAACCTTGCTTTACAATAAAATGTCAACTAAAAAATGTAGAAAAAGTGCTGAAAATGGAGAGTCATAATTTGGCAGCCATCATAGAAGCAAAAGGATATTGGCATAATCTTGGAATACCTCCCATAAAATTATAACTAAGCACAAAAGAAAGACTGGTGGAGAAACTTGACAGATGCCAGCATAACCAGGTGACCAAGATTCACGTCATTAGTGGCGGGATGTGTAAAGAGAGTGCCCCCTGGGGTGATACCCTGAGAAGGGCAATATTTCTGTCATGTTCCTACAAGAAAGCATGACGTAAGCATGGTGGCAAGAAAACATCAGGCAGTTGAGAGTCACCCTATGAAATGAAAGGGCTTCATACTTTAAAACCATCAAGAACATGGAAAACAGAAACCCCAAGGAACTTTTTCAGACTGGAAGAGGCCTGAAAATTAAATGTCCCTTATGGGCCCAGATGGGAGCCTAGACCATAGAAGAAAAGAAGATGGAGGAGAGGAGAGAGGAGAGGAGAGAGGAGAGGAGAGGAGAGAAGACAAGAGGAGGGAGGGGAGGGGAGGGAGGGGAGGGGAGGGAAGGGGAGGGAGGGGAGGGAAGGGGAGAGGAGAGGAGAGGAGAGGGGAGGAGAGGAGGAGAGACAGAGAGCAAGAGAGAGAGCGAGCTTGGGTGAGGGACAGGTGTGAGAAAAGAACCAGTGCAACAGAGAAAATGCAATCAAATGTTATCAGTTGGGAGTCTGATATTGGGGATATAAGAGTTCTTTGTAAAACTTCTAACAAGGTTTCTGTGAGTTTGAAATTATTTCAAAATAAAATTATTCTTAGAGAGAAAAGACTTTTGCTTCTGTGACACGCTAACACTAAGTATTATTTGCAAGTATACATATGATGACAAGGAAAGAGGAGCAACCACCGTGAACATCTCCCAGCCCTAATTCCAACATTGCACTCTATTGCATTTTATGTTTTCCTAGTATACAGGTCAGTGGTTTATTAGCAGTTAACCCTCACAGGTTGAGTAACTTAAAGGTTCCATACCAAGGAAGGAATTTAGCTGAAACCAGTTAGTAAGCTCATGACCTGTGAATTTTTAGCTCTAAAAATATCACTGCAACAGCATCCCTTGTTGAAAGAAATAGCCCAATCTATAAATGGTTAAGAGACTACTTCACACTCTTGTTATTTACTCCTGCAAGCTTCAGAGATTTCTATGCTGCAGCTGGTCTGATACATTAAATGCAAATTGGTAGCAGGGCCAGGACTAGAGTGAGGTGCTCAGGGTGCAAAATTTAAGAAAACAATAGCTCTTAGGGTACCCTAACGACCTCACTTCAATCCTGTCCCAGACTCCCAGAGATTCTCATGCATTCAGGTATGGGCCTCGGGCATCCTTGCCGATCAAAATTACCCCAGATGATTTTAATAATCAGCCAGAGTTTGGGTCTATTTGTCCAGCCCAGTGGTTCTCAAGTGCAGTCATAGACCAGCAGCAGTAGCATCACCTAAGAGCTTGTTAGACTTGCAAATTCTCAGCCCTATCCTAGACCTGCTGAATCCAAAACCCTGGAGAGTGGGACCAGAAATCTGTGTTAGCAAGCCCTTCAGGTGACTCTGATGCACATTAAAGTCTAAGAACCACGATCTGGCCTAGATTTAGCATTAAAAAATGCTGATGCACAGACAGGGTTGATCAAGGTAAGTTTGTGGTACACATAGGTAGAAGGAAATGGAAGTCTTTTGAAAAGAAGTGAAGATAACCTCAATAAAGGATTGAACAGAGCTTCTCTGGAAGTTAGTTATTTCAGTGGAGATCTTCTGAAAAAGCTGAGTAGATATTAAATTCAATGCCAAATAGCTTCTCAAATTTGATGATAAAATTCAAAGGTAACTGGGTCAGCATATTCAACACATAGTTTTCCCTTGAGAGGAGCAAATTAATTCACTTACCCCTTTTTGTCCATAGATAGAATTGTCTGCCAAAGACTTACAAGCTACTTAGCAGCAGCCAAGTCTAGATTACAGATGAATGGGTCATCCACCAGGTGTTATCGATTCCTTTAATGACTCTTACAAACTGGAATCTTCTTCAATAGGACTAACCCTTCAGTGGAATGGGTCATCCACCAGGTGTTATCGATTCCTTTAATGACTCTTACAAACTGGAATCTTCTTCAATAGGACTAACCCGTCAGTGGAATGATACATAGCTGTGGGGAATTATCTAATTAACTTTGCTGCGATGGTTACATAGGAATGCATTTATCAGATAGCCCTCGTGTATCACATCAATTGGCTCAACCCTACCTGTTCTTCCAGCCACTGCTACATTGACTAGTCCTATATGCTTCAGTCAGCTCTGCACAGGGTATAAAACCGGAGAACACCTTGAGTCGCAGTCTGCAAATGTAGGGATTTGCTCCATGAACTACCTTTGGCCAAAGAAATACGGAACACAAATTCAGTTCACCTCTGGCCCCAAGCCACCACTATAGGCTCATCATTTTATATTCATTAGAAACCTATTAGCCGCACACAAATACGTTCAGAAGCAAAAAAGCCCCATCAAGAAGTATGGGAAGATCCGGGTTTTATGGAGTCTGCAGTTTATATAATTTGGAGAGTAGCGGCTTTTTAAAAACAAATGCAAAACTAACACATGTTTGTTTACACAAAAGACTGAAGAAACAGAAAAAAA